>NC_069501.1:390491247-390643638 GCF_027579735.1 Bombina bombina
TACGGACGCGGCCAGCTTCAAAAACGTGCTCGTGCACGATTCCCCCATAGAAAACAATGAGCTTGAGCTGAAAAAAAACCTAACACCTGCAAAAAAGCCGCGTTCAGCTCCTAACGCAGCCCCATTGTTTCCTATGGGGAAACACTTCCTAAGTCTGCACCTAACACTCTAACATGTACCCCAAGTCTAAACACCCCTAACCTTACACTTATTAACCCCTAATCTGCCGCCCCCGCTATCGCTGACCCCTGCTTATTATTTTTAACCCCTAATCTGCCGCTCCGTACACCCCCGCCACCTACATTATCCCTATGTACCCCTAATCTGCTGCCCTAACATCGCCGACGCCTAATCTGCCGCCCCCAACGTCGCCTCCACCTAACTACACTTATTAACCCCTAATCTACCGACCGGACCTGAGCGCTACTATAATAAATGTATTAACCCCTAATCCGCCTCACTCCCGCCTCAATAACCCTATAATAAATAGTATTAACCCCTAATCTGCCCTCCCTAACATTGCCGACACCTAACTTCAAGTATTAACCCCTAATCTGCCGACAGGAGCTCACCGCTACTCTAATAAATTTATTAACCCCTAAAGCTAAGTCTAACTTTAACCCTAACACCCCCCTAAATTAAATATAATTTAAATCTAACTAAATAAAATCTTATTAAATAAATTATTCCTATTTAAAGCTAAATACTTACCTGTAAAATAAACCCTAATATAGCTACAATATAAATTATAATTATATTATAGCTATTTTAGGATTTATATTTATTTTACAGGTAACTTTGTATTTATTTTAACCAGGTACAATAGCTATTAAATAGTTAAGAACTATTTAATAGCTAAAATAGTTAAAATAATTACAAAATTACCTGTAAAATAAATCCTAACCTAAGTTACAATTAAACCTAACACTACACTATCAATAGATAAATTAAATACAATTCCTACAAATAAATACAATTAAATAAACAAACTAAAGTACAAAAAATAAAAAAGAACTAAGTTACAAAAAATAAAAAAATATTGACAAACATTAGAAAAATATTACAACAATTTTAAACTAATTACACCTACTCTAAGCCCCCTAATAAAATAACAAAGACCCCAAAATAAAAAAATGCCCTACCCTATTCTAAATTACAAAAGTTCAAAGCTCTTTTACCTTACCAGCCCTGAACAGGGCCCTTTGCGGGGCATGCCCCAAAGAATTCAGCTCTTTTGCCTGTAAAAAAACACATACAATACCCCCCCCAACATTACAACCCACCACCCACATACCCCTAATCTAACCCAAACCCCCCCTTAAATAAACCTAACACTAAGCCCCTGAAGATCTTCCTACCTTATCTTCACCTCGCCGGGTATCACACCGATCGGTCCTGGCTCCAAAATCTTCATCCAACCCAAGCGGGGGCTAGACATCCATCATCCGGCGGCTGAAGAGGTCCAGAAGAGGCTCCAAAATCTTCATCCTATCCGGGAAGAAGAGGTGATCCAGACTGGCAACATCCTATCCGGGAAGAAGAGGCGATCCAGACCGGCAACCATCTTGATCCAAGCGGCATCTTCTATCTTCATCCGATGAGGACCTGCTCCATCGTGAAGACCTCCAGCACGGATCAATCTTCTTCCGACGACGTCCAACTGAAGAATGACGGTTCCTTTAAGGGACGTCATCCAAGATGGCGTCCCTCGAATTCTGATTGGCTGATAGGATTCTATCAGCCAATCGGAATTAAGGTAGGAAAATTCTGATTGGCTGATGGAATCAGCCAATCAGATTCAAGTTCAATCCGATTGGCTGATCGGATCAGCCAATCGGATTGAGCTCGCATTCTATTGGCTGTTCCGATCAGCCAATAGAATGCAAGCTCAATCTGATTGGCTGATCGGATCAGCCAATCGGATTGAACTTGATTCTGATTGGCTGATTCCATCAGCCAATCAGAATTTTCCTACCTTAATTCCTATTGGCTGATAGAATCCTATCAGCCAATCGGAATTTGAGGGACACCATCTTGGATGACGTCCCTTAAAGGAACCGTCATTCTTCAGTTGGATGTCGTCGGAAGAAGATTGATCCGCGCTGGAGGTCTTCACGATGGAGCCGGTCCTCATCGGATGAAGATAGAAGATGCCGCTTGGATCAAGATGGTTGACGGTCTGGATCGCCTCTTCTTCCTGGATAGGATGAAGATTTTGGAGCCTCTCCTGGACCTCTTCAGCCGCCGGATGATGGATGTCTAGCCCCCGCTTGGGTTGGATGAAGATTTTGGAGCCAGGACCGATCGGTGTGATACCCGGCGAGGTGAAGATAAGGTAGGAAGATCTTCAGGGTCTTAGTGTTAGGTTTATTTAAGGTGGGTTTGGGTTAGATTAGGGGTATGTGGGTGGTGGGTTGTAATGTTAGGGGGGGGTATTGTATGTGTTTTTTTACAGGCAAAAGAGCTGAATTCTTTGGGGCATGCCCCGCAAAGGGCCCTGTTCAGGGCTGGTAAGGTAAAAGAGCTTTGAACTTTTGTCATTTAGAATAGGGTAGGGAATTTTTTTATTTTGGGGGTCTTTGTTATTTTATTAGGGGGCTTAGAGTAGGTGTAATTAGTTTAAAATTGTTGTAATATTTTTCTAATGTTTGTAAATATTTTTTTATTTTTTGTAACTTAGTTCTTTTTTATTTTTTGTACTTTAGTTAGTTTATTTAAATGTATTTATTTGTAGGTATTGTATTTAATTAATTTATTGATAGTGTAGTGTTAGGTTTAATTGTAGATAATTGTAGGTATTTTATTTAATTAATTTATTGATAGTGTATTGTTAGGTTTAATTGTAACTTAGGTTAGGATTTATTTTACAGGTATTTTTGTAATTATTTTAACTATTTTAGCTATTAAATAGTTCTTAACTATTTAATAGCTATTGTACCTGGTTAAAATAAATACAAAGTTGGAGGCGGGGCGTGACCGTGCAGGCTCATGGTCGCATTGTGATTTAGCTCCGTAGCCTTTCCCTGCTCAGCGGCTCTTTAAATACAGGATTATCTACCAAATCTGCAAAAAAAAACCCTCGGCTCTTAGAAATGTAAGAAAGAGCGCAAAGAATACCTGCTTTTGGCTGCAAAGATACTTTATGCCCGGGGGGCGCCATATTGACAGCAAGTCAGGCCCTAACTACGCAGCACTACTCCTTCCGCTGTTTAATGCGATTTCCTCTGGAAACAGATGCAGCCAGGCTGAGACCCGACAACGATTCATAACTACCTGAGGGTAAGCACATTTAACCTGCTCTTCACACTACATCTCAACAAACCCTAGGCTATACGTTAATAAAGCTCACATGGGACAAAACAATTCTGGGTATATAATAACGTCTCCCAGATACTGCAAAGATATGCCTTGACAACGCTGTTTATATGTATAAGAAGTTAATAAGTTAAACATCAATATAAATAAACACAGACATCGCAGACACATGGAAAACTAACCCCCACAGTTTATTCCTTTGGGGACTTAAGTATCACCGGCCATATGCAAAAGAAGATTCTAAATATTGACTACCAATATAAATAAAAATATGTGCCGCAGACATATGGAAAACTAACTCCCACAGTTTATTCCTTTGGGGACCTACGCTCTTCACACAAGCTTGATTTGAGGGGAATTTGCAAATAAGACTCTTGCACTAAAAGACCATAAGAGAACAACATCAATATACTTTCATTCTGTAGAAATCAGCTTACAAGACTGTAATCCCCTCATAGCAGAATATCTCTGGCCTTATTACCCTTACTGTCTTCATTTTATCACATGGCAACAAGGAGCTCTGCTAGATCTAACAAAGCTTCATCAAACAAAACACCGGTTAACTCATTCTTCAAACCTAGAACAAGAGACACTCCTTGTAAAATAGACTTAACCTCACAACCTCCAGGGATGGAACTTAATAACCCTGAGGATTTTCCCTCGCTTCAGCACGACAAACTTTCACAGATCCAACAAACAATAGCATGTCTTCCTTCAAAAAGTGACATAGCTGATTTGAAATCTTTTATTAAAAACGAAATTTCTTCCTTACGAAAGATATGAATGACATGAACTCAAAAATCGAATACATTGAAGAAGGCCAGGAACACTTAGAATCCGTGGTAAGCGAAAACAGGCAATATTTAAATTGCCAAGATGCCATTGTTCAGGCCGTACAACTAAAAGTCGAAGACCTCGACAACCGCGGCCGCCGTAGCAATCTACAGATCCGCGGAATTCCAGAAGATGTCACCCAAGATAACCTTATGGACTACCTGCTGCAGCTGTTTAAGCAATTGGAACCTTCCCTAGACTTAAATGATGCTTCATTTGAACGAGCTCATCGAGCACTTAGGCCTAAAACCTCCCCTCCTAACCCACCTAGGGATGTCATTATGAAATTTGTTAGCTACCATCAGAAATAAATCATTTGGAAGCAGGCAAGAAGTCAAAGATCAATAACACACTAAGGCCACAACATCCAAATATTCCAGGACCTATGCCCTGCAATAATCGAAAGAAGAAGATCCCTTCGTTTTATCACCTCCACCTTACAAGAGAACAACATTAAATACCGATGGGGTTTTCCATTCAGCCTGATGGTACACAAAGATGGAAAAATTATCACCTATAAAGATATAGAAGATCTGGACACTCTATCCAAAAGTCTCAACCTCACTTTCGATAACCCAGCAGCTAAAGAAACAAAAGAAACAGATAATGTTCAATCCCATTCCTCCATACACCAAAACTCGACATGGATCAAAGTATCTAGAAGACGCCCTAAGTTGACTCCTTCCAAATAAACATTTGTTTCCGAACTGAAAGAGGACGTTAATCCTTAACTATGACACAGGGATCATTACCAGGTCGTATATAACTGTTTACATTTTTAATGGTTACACCGTTGAATGAGTAATTCCAGAAATTTAGTTATCTATGGCCTAGATTTGGAGTTCGGCGGTAGCCGTCAAAACCAGCGTTAGAGGCTCCTAAAGCTGGTTTTGGCCGCCGGCTGGTATTTGGAGTCAGTGATTAAAGGGTCTAACGCTCACTTTTCAGCCGCGACTTTTCCATACCGCAGATCCCCCTACGCCATTTGCGTATCCTATCTTTTCAATGGGATCTTTCTAACGCCGGTATTTAGAGTCGTTTCTGAAGTGAGCGTTAGAGCTCTAACGACAAAACTCCAGCCGCCTGAAAATAGCAGGAGTTAAGAGCTTTCTGGCTAACGCCGGTTCATAAAGCTCTTAACTACTATACCCTAAAGTACACTAACACCCATAAACTACCTATGTACCCCTAAACCGAGGCCCCCCACATCGCCGCCACTCGATTAAAATATTTTAACCCCTAATCTGCCGACCGCCACCTACGTTATCCTTATGTACCCCTAATCTGCTGCCCCTAACCCCGCCGACCCCTGTATTACATTTATTAACCCCTAACCTGCCCCCCACAACGTCGCCGCCAGCTACTTAAAATAATTAACCCCTAATCTTCCGACCGCAAAGCGCCGCCACCTACGTTATCCCTATGTACCCCTAATCTGCTGCCCCTAACACCGCCGACCCCTATATTATATTTATTAACCCCTAATCTGCCCCCCTCAACGTCGCCGACACCTGCCTACACTTATTAACCCCTAATCTGCCGAGCGGACCTGAGCGCTACTATAATAAAGTTATTAACCCCTAACCCGCCTCACTAACCCTATAATAAATAGTATTAACCCCCTAATATGCCCTCCCTAACATCGCCAACACCTAACTTCAATTATTAACCCCTAATCTGACGACCGGAGCTCACCGCTATTCTAATAAATGTATTAACCCCTAAAGCTAAGTCTAACCCTAACACTAACACCCCCCCTAACTTAAATATAATTTACATCTAACGAAATAAATTAACTCTTATTAAATAAATGATTCCTATTTAAAGCTAAATACTTACCTGCATAATAAATCCTAATATAGCTACTATATAAATTATAATTATATTATAGCTATTTTAGGATTAATATTTATTTTACAGGCAACTTTGTAATTATTTTAACCAGGTACAATAGCTATTAAATAGTTAAGAACTATTTAATAGTTACCTAGTTAAAATAATAACAAATTTACCTGTAAAATAAATCCTAACCTAAGATATAATTAAACCTAACACTACCCTATCAATAAAATAATTAAATAAACTACCTACAATTACCTACAATTAACCTAACACTACACTATCAATAAATTAATTAAACACAATTCCTACAAATAAATACAATTAAATAAACTAGCTAAAGTACAAAAAATAAAAAAGAACTAAGTTACAAAAAATAAAAAAATATTTACAAACATAAGAAAAATATTACAACAATTTTAAACTAATTACACCTACTCTAAGCCCCCTAATAAAACAACAAAGCCCCCCAAAATAAAAAATTCCCTACCCTATTCTAAATTAAAAAAGTTACAAGCTCTTTTACCTTACCAGCCCTGAACAGGGCCCTTTGCGGGGCATGCCCCAAGAATTTCAGCTCTTTTGCCTGTAAAAGAATAAATACAATACCCCCCCCCAACATTACAACCCACCACCCACATACCCCTAATCTAACCCAAACCCCCCTTAAATAAACCTAACACTAAGCCCCTGAAGATCTTCCTACCTTGTCTTCACCATCCAGGTTCACCGATCCGTCCTGAAGAGCTCCTCCGATGTCCTGATCCAAGCCCAAGCGGGGGGCTGAAGAGGTCCATGATCCGGTCAAAGTCTTCATCCAAGAGGGGCAGAAGAGGATCTTCCATCCGATTGAAGTCATCATCCAGGCGGCATCTTCTATGGTCTTCCATCCGGAGCGAAGCGGCAGGATCCTGAAGACCTCCAGCGCGGAACATCCATCCGGACCGACGACTGAACGACGAATGACTGTTCCTTTAAGGGACGTCATCCAAGATGGCGTCCCTCGAATTCCGATTGGCTGATAGGATTCTATCAGCCAATCGGAATTAAGGTATGAATTTTCTGATTGGCTGATGGAATCAGCCAATCAGAATCAAGTTCAATCAGATCCAATCAGCCAATCAGATTGAGCTCGCATTCTATTGGCTGTTCCGATCAGCCAATAGAATGCGAGCTCAATCTGATTGGCTGATTGGATCAGCCAATCGGATTGAACTAGATTCTGATTGGCTGATTCCATCAGCCAATCAGAAAATTCATACCTTAATTCCGATTGGCTGATAGAATCCTATCAGCCAATCGGAATTCGAGGGACGCCATCTTGGATGACGTCCCTTAAAGGAACAGTCATTCGTCGTTCAGTCGTCGGTCCGGATGGATGTTCCGCGCTGGAGGTCTTCAGGATCCTGCCGCTTCGCTCCGGATGGAAGACCATTGAAGATGCCGCCTGGATGATGACTTCAATCGGATGGAAGATCCTCTTCTGCCCCGCTTGGATGAAGACTTTGACCGGATCATGGACCTCTTCAGCCCCCCGCTTGGGCTTGGATCAGGACATCGGAGGAGCTCTTCAGGACGGATCGGTGAACCTGGATGGTGAAAACAAGGTAGGAAGATCTTCAGGGGCTTAGTGTTAGGTTTATTTAAGGGGGGTTTGGGTTAGATTAGGGGTATGTGGGTGGTGGGTTGTAATGTTGGGGGGGGTATTGTATTTATTCTTTTACAGGCAAAAGAGCTGAAATTCTTGGGGCATGCCCCGCAAAGGGCCCTGTTCAGGGCTGGTAAGGTAAAAGAGCTTGTAACTTTTTTAATTTAGAATAGGGTAGGGAATTTTTTATTTTGGGGGGCTTTGTTGTTTTATTAGGGGGCTTAGAGTAGGTGTAATTAGTTTAAAATTGTTGTAATATTTTTCTTATGTTTGTAAATATTTTTTTATTTTTTGTAACTTAGTTCTTTTTTTATTTTTTGTACTTTAGCTAGTTTATTTAATTTTATTTATTTGTAGGAATTGTGTTTAATTAATTTATTGATAGTGTAGTGTTAGGTTAATTGTAGGTAATTGTAGGTAGTTTATTTAATTATTTTATTGATAGGGTAGTGTTAGGTTTAATTATATCTTAGGTTAGGATTTATTTTACAGGTAAATTTGTTATTATTTTAACTAGGTAACTATTAAATAGTTCTTAACTATTTAATAGCTATTGTACCTGGTTAAAATAATTACAAAGTTGCCTGTAAAATAAATATTAATCCTAAAATAGCTATAATATAATTATAATTTATATTGTAGCTATATTAGGATTTATTTTACAGGTAAGTATTTAGCTTTAAATAGGAATCATTTATTTAATAAGAGTTAATTTATTTCGTTAGATGTAAATTATATTTAAGTTAGGGGGGTGTTAGTGTTAGGGTTAGACTTAGCTTTAGGGGTTAATACATTTATTAGAATAGCGGTGAGCTCCGGTCATCAGATTAGGGGTTAATAATTGAAGTTAGGTGTCGGCGATGTTAGGGAGGGCAGATTAGGGGTTAATACTATTTATGATAGGGTTAGTGAGGCGGATTAGGGGTTAATAACTTTATTATAGTAGCGCTCAGGTCCGCTCGGCAGATTAGGGGTTAATAAGTGTAGGCAGGTGTCGGTGACATTGTGGGGGGCAGATTAGGGGTTAATAAATATAATATAGGGGTCGGCGGTGTTAGGGGCAGCAGATTAGGGGTACATAGGGATAACGTAGGTTGCGGCGGTTTACGGAGCGGCAGATTAGGGGTTAAAAAAAATATGCAGGGGTCAGCGATAGCGTGGGCGGCAGATTAGGGGTTAATAAATGTAAGGTTAGGGGTGTTTAGACTCGGGGTACATGTTAGAGTGTTAGGTGCAGACGTAGGAAGTGTTTCCCCATAGGAAACAATGGGGCTGCGTTAGGAGCTGAACGCTGCTTTTTTGCAGGTGTTAGGTTTTTTTTCAGCTCAAACAGTCCCATTGTTTCCTATGGGAGAATCGTGCACGAGCACGTTTTTGAGGCTGGCCGCGTCCGTAAGCAACTCTGGTATCGAGAGTTGCATTTGCGGTAAAAATGCTCTACGCTCCTTTCTTGGAGCCTAACGCAGCATTTGTTTGAACTCTCGATACCAGAGTTAAATTTATGGTGCGGCCAGAAAAAAGCCCGCGGAGCGTTAACAGCCCTTTTACCGCCAAACTCCAAATCTAGGCCTAAGAGTTTCCGTCCTAGATATGAAACTCCCACTAAGTTAACGATTCGAGATGAATCCAACACACATTATTGCCAGGATTATAAAATGTTCAAATACGTTCTATGTGTTTGCACCGTTTAGTTGTAAATGTTTATCCTTGTAAGTTTAAGTCAATTAATGTTGTTATAATTGTTGCCACATTTTTACTTCCCCAGGTATGCAGAATGTTTAAATGCAATGACTTGCCCTCAATGTAGTCTAACCAAAGTAAATAACATTACCCTATGTGTACTGCTTTATATACTGCATGGAGTTCATTCTATAATGTTATTTAGAAAGCTAACGTTAGATAATCACAGTTATATGTATTGATGTTGGGCCGCTGAGGGGGATTCGCTCCCTCACCTATAAGACCCTACAAAAATGGTTATGTTCATACTGTTTGTGTATTTCTTTATTTTTTCTTCCCCTTTTCTTTACTTTACCCTTACACTGTCACTACCGGTAACTGACAGGACAAGTAGCCTACTAACCCATAGCCTTGATATCATAGAACATAAAAGCCTTATTATAGGTAAAACTACTTACAATGACTGATAAACCCCGCTTAAAAACACCTTCTAACTCACTTAATATTCAATCTATTAATGCTCAGGGTCTCAACATACCAGCAAAAAGATCTCAAGCACTAAGGGACTTTAATGGCCACAAATCAGATCTTATATTTATCCAAGAGTCTCACTTCCGTAAAGGCAGAGAACCAACTACGTTTAATACTAAATTTGGCCCTTGTTTCTTTGCATCACATAAAACTCTAAGAAGAATGGAGTAGGTATCTTAATCAGGAAAAACATACCCTTTCAAGAAATAAATATTGTACGAGATAAATTAGGCAGATACCTTATTGTAGTGGGCTTACTATATGGTAGACCAGTCACGCTGGTATCCTTTTACACATCCAATTCTAAACAATCAGCTTTCACTAAAAAGCTATCAAATCTCATCCTAGAATATCAAAAAGGTATATTGATAATGTGTGGCGATTTAAATATACCCTTAAACCCCTCCATAGACTGCTCTGCCACCCGATCCTCGGTCCCCCAGACGCAAATTTCTAAAACATTAAACCCACTGAAAAAACTCACTGCAGTAGATCTATGGAGAACACTCCATCCCACAAAGGAGGATTACACTTTTTACTCCTACCCACACAAACAATATTCCAGAATTGATTATATTTTCACTGACGTCACAGGTCTTTCACTATTTTCATCCTCACACATTACTCCCATAACATGGTCAGATCACGCTTCAGTCATAGGAACCTTCAGATGGCCCTCCAAACCAATACATGACTACATATGGAAATTGGACTACCAGCTCTTAACAGACCCCATTATTTTACAACAAATAACCAAATCCCTATCAGAATTTTTTACTATCAATAACACAGAGGGGTCTTCTCCTACATCAGTATGGGAGGCCCATAAATGTGTTATGCGTGGCGAACTTATGGCTATTAAAGCCTCCATTAACAAACAGAGATGCAAATTTGTAGCGGATCTAATTTCCACCATAGATACCCTAGAAAAACAACACAAACAGAACCCAACTGATCACAACCTTTTACGACACGTCCAATCCGAGAAGGATAAACTAGCATCACAATTAAACAAAGAACATAAAAGACAAGCACTTAGACTTAAACAAATGAACTACGAGGGTCAAAACAAACCCGGTAGATCCCCGGCGAGATATCTAAGAATCAAGAAGCATAAAACTTTTATACTAAATATCACTGACAATCATAATAAAACACACTGCTCCACAAAATCCATCTCCAATACCTTCTTGAATTATTTCCAAAACTTATACAACTTACAGTCAGCCCCCCACAAGGACCCGCCCTTCACAGAAGATAGGTCAAAAGACATAGATAACTACCTAAAATCTCTTAATATGCCGCTTTTAACAATCGACCAAAGAACACAACTAGAAGTTCCCATATCAGTCACAGAAATACAATCAGTGATTAAGGACCTCCCCACAGGTAAATCACCTGGCCCAGATGGTTTTAGTAACCAATATCATAAGACACTACAAGAAGAACTGCTCCCACACATCACTAAGTTTTATACCTGGTCTATTGTTATCTATTGACGCTGAAAAGGCCTTTGGCCGTGTTGGCTGGGACTTTCTAAAAGCAATCTTACACTCTTTTGGACTCGGCCCTAAACTACTAGTAGTAATAGAATATTTGCTTTATACACACACCCCAACGCTAAATTACTGATAAATGGCACATTATCAAACCCCTTTGTCATACGAAACGGCACACGACAAGGTTGCCCCCTCTCCCCCCTCCTTTTTGCTTGTTTCATAGAATCCCTGGCCACTAAAATTAGACAGAATCCTTCAATCAGTGGTATTCAAATTGGCACAAATACCTACACCATCTTGCTGTTTGCAGATGATATCTTATTTACTATTACCAATCCAGAAACATCTATCCCCGCCTTATTACAAGAATTTAAAACATTCCAAGACTTATCAAATTTCTCCATCAACACATCGAAATCAGAAGCTCTAAATATTAACCTGGACCCTCAGACCCTAGCCAGAATTAAAACTCTAATCCCTTTTAACTGGTGTCCCCACTCCCTACACTACCGAGGTATAGAACTAACTCCTTCAACAGAAAATACCTTCAAATTAAACTACCTCCCCATCCAAAAGACTATCATAAGAGACCTATCTTCTTGGCTCTCTAAAAAAATTTCATGGCTTGGTAGAATTAATGTTCTGAAAATGAATATTTTCCCCAGGCTTCTATATATCATGCAGGCCTTACCGATCCCACTCCCTAAACACTACATTCCCACCATCCAAAAAGCCTTCAGCGACTATCAGCTAGATTTGGAGTTTGGCGGCCAAGGGGGTGCGTTAGCTACGCAGGCTTTTTTCTGGCCGCACCATAAAATTAACTCTGGTATCGAGAGTCCAAAAAAATGCTGCGTTAGGCTCCAAAAAAGGAGCGTAGAGCATTTTTACCGCAAATGTAACTCTCGATACCAGAGTTGCTTACGGACGCGGCCAGCCTCAAAAACGTGCTCGTGCACGATATCCCCATAGGAAACAATAGGGCTGTTTGAGCTGAAAAAAAACCTAACACCTGCAAAAAAGCTGCGTTCAGCTCCTAACGCAGCCCCATTGTTTCCTATGGGGAAACTCTTCCTACGTCTGCACCTAACACCCTAACATGTACCCTGAGTCTAAACACCCCTAACCTTACACTTATTAACCCCTAATCTGCCGCCCCCGCTATCGCTGACCCCTGCATTATATTATTAACCCCTAATCTGCCGCTCCGTAAACCGCCGCAACTTACATTATCCCTATGTACCCCTAATCTGCTGCCCCTAACACCGCCGACCCCTATATTATATTTATTAACCCCTAATCTGCCCCCCTCAACGTCGCCGACACCTGCCTACACTTATTAACCCCTAATCTGCTGAGCGGACCTGAGCGCTACTATAATAAAGTTATTAACCCCTAATCCACCTCACTAACCCTATCATAAATAGTATTAACCCCTAATCTGCCCTCCCTAACATCGCCGACACCTAACTTCAATTATTAACCCCTAATCTGCCGACCGGAGCTCACCGCTACTATAATAAATGGATTAACCCCTAAAGCTAAGTCTAACCCTAACACTAACACCCCCCTAAGTTAAATATAATTTACATCTAACGAAATTAATTATCTCTTATTAAATAAATTTTTCCTATTTAAAGCTAAATACTTACCTGTAAAAGAAATCCTAATATAGCTACAATATAAATTATAATTACATTGTAGCTATTTTAGGATTAATATTTATTTTACAGGCAACTTTGTATTTATTTTAACCAGGTACAATAGCTATTAAATAGTTAAGATCTATTTAATAGTTACCTAGTTAAAATAATAACAAAATCACCTGTAAAATAAATCCTAACCTAAGTTCTAATTAAACCTAACACTACACTATCAATAAATTAATTAAATAAAATACCTACAATTACCTACAATTAAACCTAACACTACACTATCAATACATTAATTAAATACAATATCTACAAATAAGTACAATGAAATAAACTAACTAAAGTACAAAAAATAAAAAAGAACTAAGTTACAAAAAATAAAAAAATATTTACAAACATAAGAAAAATATTACAACAATTTCAAACTAATTACACCTACTCTAAGCCCCCTAATAAAATAACAAAGACCCCCAAAATAAAAAAAATCCCTACCCTATTCTAAATTACTAAAGTTAAAAGCTCTTTTACCTTACCAGCCCTGAACAGGGCCCTTTGCGGGGCATGCCCCAAGAATTTCAGCTCTTTTGCCTGTAAAAAAAACCATACAATACCCCCCCCAACATTACAACCCACCACCCACATACCCTTAATCTAACCCAAACCCCCCTTAAATAAACCTAACACTAAGCCCCTGAAGATCTTCCTACCTTGTCTTCACCTCAACAGGTATCACCGATCCGTCCTGGCATCCGGTGCTGAAGAGGTCCAGAAGAGGCTACAAAGTCTTCCTCCTATCCGGCAAGAAGAGGACATCCGGACCGGCAAACATCTTCATCCAAGCGGCATCTTTGATCTTCTTCCATCCGGTTCGGAGCGGGTCCATCTTGAAGCAGCCGACGCGGATCCATCCTCTTCTTTCGGCGTCTCCCGACGAATGACGGTTCCTTTAAGGGATGTCATCCAAGATGGCGTCCCTCGAATTCCGATTGGCTGATAGGATTCTATCAGCCAATCGGAATTAAGGTAAGAATATTCTGATTGGCTGATGGAATCAGCCAATCAGAATCAAGTTCAATCCGATTGGCTGATCCAATCAGCCAATCAGATTGAGCTCGCATTCTATTGGCTGTTCCGATCAGCCAATAGAATGCAAGATCAATCTGATTGGCTGATCGGATCAGCCAATCGGATTGAACTTGATTCTGATTGGCTGATTCCATCAGCCAATCAGAATATTACTACCTTAATTCCGATTGGCTGATAGAATCCTATCAGCCAATCGGAATTTGAGGGACGCCATCTTGGATGACATCATTTAAAGGAACCGTCATTCATCGTTCAGTCGTCGAGCCGGATGGATGTTCCGCGCTGGAGGTCTTTAGGATCCTGCCGCTTCGCTCCGGATGGAAGACCATAGAAGATGGCGCCTGGATAAAGACTTCAATCGGATGGAAGATCCTCTTCTGCCCCGCTTGGATGAAGACTTCGACCGGATCATGGACCTCTTCAGCCCCCCGCTTGGGCTTGGATCAGGACATCGGAGGAGCTCTTCAGGACGGATCGGTGAACCTGGATGGTGAAGACAAGGTAGGAAGATCTTCAGGGGCTTAGTGTTAGGTTTATATAAGGGGGGTTTGGGTTAGATTAGGGGTATGTGGGTGGTGGGTTGTAATGTTGGGGGAGTATTGTATGTTTTTTTTTACAGGCAAAAGAGCTGATTTTCTTGGGGCATGCCCCGCAAAGGGCCCTGATCAGGGCTGGTAAGGTAAAAGAGCTTTTAACTTTATTAATTTAGAATAGGGTAGGGCATTTTTTTATTTTGGGGGTCTTTGTTATTTTATTAGGGGGCTTAGAGTAGGTGTAATTAGTTTAAAATTGTTGTAATATTTTTCTTATGTTTGTAAATATTTTTTTATTTTTTGTAACTTAGTTCTTTTTTATTTTTTGTACTTTAGTTAGTTTATTTCATTGTAGTTATTTGTAGATATTGAATTTAATTAATTTATTGACAGTGTAGTGTTAGGTTTAATTGTAGGTAATTGTAGGTATTTTATTTAATTAATTTAATGATAGTATAGTGTTAGGTTTAATTGTAACTTAGATTAGGATTTATTTTACAGGTAATTTTGTAATTATTTTAACTATTTTAGCTATTAAATAGTTCTTAACTATTTAATAGCTATTGTACCTGGTTAAAATAATTACAAAGTTGCCTGTAAAATAAATATTAATCCTAAAAAAGCTACAATGTAATTATAATTTATATTGTAGCTATATTAGGATTTATTTTACAGGTAAGTATTTAGCTTTAAATAGGAATAATTTATTTAATAAGAGTTAATTAATTTCGTTAGATTAAAATTATATTTAATTTAGGGGGGTGTTAGTGTTAGGGTTAGACTTAGCTTTAGGGGTTAATACATTTATTAGAATAGCGGTGAGCTCCGGTCGGCAGATTAGGGGTTAATAATTGAAGTTAGGTGTCGGCGATGTTAGGAAGGGCAGATTAGGGGTTAATACTATTTATTATAGGGTTAGTGAGGCGGATTAGGGGTTAATAACTTTATTATAGTAGCGGTGCGGTCCGCTCGGCAGATTAGGGGTTAATAAGTGTAGGCAGGTGTCGGCGACGTTGTGGGGGGCAGATTAGGGGTTAATAAATATAATATAGGGGTCGGCGGTGTTAGGGGCAGCAGATTAGGGGTACATAAGTATAACGTAGGTGGCGGTCGGCAGATTAGGGGTTAAAAAAATTTAATCGAGTTGCGGCGATGTGGGGGGACCTCAGTTTAGGGGTACATAGGTAGTTTATGGGTGTTAGTGTACTTTAGGGTACAGTAGTTAAGAGCTTTATGAACCGGTGTTAGCCCAGAAAGCTCTTAACTCCTGCTTTTTTTCTGCGGCTGGAGTTTTGTCGTTAGAGCTCTAACGCTCACTTCAGAAACGACTCTAAATACCGGCGTTAGGAAGATCCCATTGAAAAGATAGGATACGCAATTGACGTAAGGGGATCTGTGGTATGGAAAAGTCGCGGCTGAAAAGTGAGCGTTAGACCCTATTTTGAGTGACTCCAAATACCGGCGGTAGCCTAAAACCAGCGTTAGGAGCCTCTAACGCTGGTTTTCACGGCTACCGCCAAACTCTAAATCTAGGCCTATGTCTGGTGCAGACGCCCTCCCAGGATTAACAAACATATCATGCAGACTACCAAAAACCAAGGTGGTTTAGGAATCCCCAACATAACTAAATATTGGCAAGCTATTTTCCTGCAGAGAGTGGTTGACTAGTGTGTTCACTTCAACCATAAAAGATGGGTCCAAATAGAACATTCTATATCCGGAGTTCCTCATCTAGGTAGACTTTGTTGGAACCTGTCCCAATCGACGCCTAACGTTGGACTTAAATCTCAACTTATAGCAGAAACATATAAAATCTGGAACTTGACTTTAGCAACATACCCGTACGTTTCCTCGAGACCATCCCCCCTAACATCCATCATTGATAACGACCAATTTACACTAGGACCCTTTTGCTTAGAGTCAACCCCACATTCCTTCTACAGAGATGTTCCTATACACTTTATCTCATCAAACGAAAAAATCCTCTCCCAATCTGCTGTAATAGACAAGGGATACACCATTTTTCGAAACTGGTTTCTCTACACTCGCGTCCATCATTTTATAACATACCACAAACAATTCGAGAACATGGTGAGACCCCTGACAAATTTTGAACTCTTATGCATAAGTACCCCACCGATAACTCATACCCTCTCATCAATCTACAAAATTCTAACACAAACCCTTCCTGGTCATTTACCCACTTTTATTGAAAGATGGGAAGAAGAACTAGGTAAAGTAATACTACCACAAACTAGTACCATAATATTTCACAATGTGACTAAATCTTCGATCTCCCTCTCCATGCAGGAGATAAACCTAAAAATCCTCCACAGATGGTACCTTTCCCCAGTCAAAGTAAGCCGCCTATACTGTAACAAATCCCAATGCTGTTGGAGATGCGGCCATAGTTTTGGTAACCTAGCGCACATGTGGTGGTGGTGCAACTCAATCCAAAATTTCTGGAGATCTATAATTGGAGAAATGGAGTCCATACTGGGGGTTCAATTCTCGCTGGACCCTATAGTGTGGCTCCTGAACAAACCCCCCAAAATTAAATCCAAACACTGCCTTAAATTATTCTACATAATGTCCAACAGTGGGAGATATCTCCTTGCTAGAAATTGGAGGTCTAAAGAGGCCCCCACCCTGCTCATGTGGCAAAACAGAGTTACAGAATTACTTAATATAGAAGAGTTCTACTACCTTAAAAATCTCAAAATGGAAATGTATGCAGAAATGACTTTCTTGTGGGAACAGTACCTTAAGGAATAATGATTCCTAGTTTTTATTTTAGGTAGATGGGACACAAAGAAAAGAACCTTGATATATTGCAGCCTTAGCAGATAGGACATAGTCTTTAGGCTTAATCAACTAATTATTTGGTTACCTAAGTTTTCAACAACTCTTATAATCTAGTCGGCTCCGGTAAACCCAATTTTTCATTTATTTTTTCTCTGACAGTGTAATTACCCTTACCCTTCCCACCTTTCCCCTCCCCCTCTCTCCTTCTACTTCTCTTTTACCTTCAACCTTTACAAGCAAATACGATGTAATTGCATTATATGTCATAAAAACACCGCTTGTATACTAGTATTACTCTTCTTTGTTAATTACCGTTTAACATGTAAAACTTTGTCGATTTTTGTATCAGGAAGCTGCGACTTCCAATTTTGTACCTCTTATTTTGATAATAAAGTCGACATTTAAAAAAAAAATTAAAAAAAAATAAATAAATACAAAGTTACCTGTAAAATAAATATAAATCCTAAAATAGCTATAATATAATTATAATTTATATTGTAGCTATATTAGGATTTATTTTACAGGTAAGTATTTAGCTTTAAATAGGAATAATTTATTTAATAAGAGTTAATTTATTTCGTTAGATTTAAATTATATTTAATTTAGGGGGGTGTTAGTGTTAGGGTTAGACTTAGCTTTAGGGGTTAATACATTTATTAGAATAGCGGTGAGCTCCAGTCGGCAGATTAGGGGCTAATACTTGAAGTTAGGTGTCGGCGATGTTAGGGAGGGCAGATTAGGGGTTAATACTATTTATTATAGGGTTATTGAGGCGGGAGTGAGGCGGATTAGGGGTTAATAACTTTATTATAACAGCGGTGCGGTCCGCTCGGCAGATTAGGGGTTAATAAGTGTAGGCAGGTGGAGGCGACGTTGAGGGGGGCAGATTAGGGGTTAATAAATATAATATAGGGGTCGGCGGTGTTAGGGGCAGCAGATTAGGGGTACATAAGGATAACGTAGGTGGCGGCTCTTTGCGGTCGGCAGATTAGGGGTTAATTATTGTAGGTAGCTGGCGGCGACGTTGTGGGGGGCAGGTTAGGGGTTAATAAATATAATATAGGGGTCGGCGGTGTTAGGGGCAGCAGATTAGGGGTACATAAGTATAACGTAGGTGGCGGTTGGCAGATTAGGGGTTAAAATTTTTTAATCGAGTGGCGGCGATGTGGGGGGACCTCAGTTTAGGGGTACATAGGTAGTTTATGGGTGTTAGTGTACTTTAGAGCACAGTAGTTAAGAGCTGTATAAACCGGCGTTAGCCCAGAAAGCTCTTAACTACTGACTTTTTTCTGCGGCTGGAGTTTTGCCGTTAGAATTCTAACGCTCACTTCAGACACGACTCTAAATACCGGAGTTAGAAAGATCCCATTGAAAAGATAGGATACGCAATTGACGTAAGGGGATCTGCGGTATGGAAAAGTCGCGGCTGCAAAGTGAGCGTTAGACCCTTTCCTGACTGACTCCAAATACCGGCGGTAGCCTGAAATCAGCGTTAGGAGCCTCTAACTCTGGTTTTCACAGCTACCGCCAAACTCTAAATCTAGGCCTCTGTTTCTTAATTACTGACATGATACAAGCCCCACTGGTGCTGTGAGAAGTATTGAAAATGCAGTTGTGCTGAGTATATCTAGCTCTGATCCACATGGACGTGCATGTAAAAATGTTACCAATATAAAAGTTATAAGTTTTAATTGAGGCATATATATATATATATATATATATATATATATATATTTATACACACACACACGATAATGGCGATGTTTGCAGAGGTTAAAGGGATATTCTATTAAAAATAGAAGGTTAATGATTGTTATAGAACATGCAATTTGAAGGATCTTTAGAAATAAATCCAATTAACATTTTTCTTTGTTCTCTTGTTAGATTCTTTTAAATGTATGCTTAGGAGATGTTCTGTGTTAAGCACTTGGGTCTAGATTTAGAGTTGGGCGGTAGCCGTGAAAACCAGCGTTAGAGGCTACTAACGCTGGTTTTTACCGCCCTCAGGTATTTGGAGTCACTCAAAAAAGGGTCTAACGCTCACTTTCCAGCCGCGACTTTTCCATACCGCAGATCCCCTTACGTCAATTGCGTATCCTATCTTTTCAATGGGATCTTTCTAACTCCGGTATTTAGAGTCGTGGCTGAAGTGACCATTAGAAATCTAACGACAAAACTCCAGCCGCAGAAAAAAAACAGGAGTTAAGAGCTTTTTGGGCTAACGCCGGTTCATAAAGCTCTTAACTACTGTGCCCTAAAGTACACTAACACCCATAAACTACCTATGTACCCCTAAACTGAGGTCCCCCCACATCGCCGCCACTCGATTAAATTTTTTTAACCCCTAATCTGCCGACCGCCACCTACGTTATACTTATGTACCCCTAATCTGCTGCCTCTAACACCGCCGACCCCTATATTATATTTATTAACCCCTAATCTGCCCCCCTCAACGTCGCCTCCACCTGCCTACACTTATTAACCCCTAATCTGCCGAGCGGACCGCACCGCTACTATAATAAAGTTATTAACCCCTAATCCGCATCACTAACCCTATAATAAATAGTATTAACCCCTAATCTGCCCTCCCTAACATCGCCGACACCTAACTTCAATTATTAACCCCTAATCTGCAGACCGGAGCTCACCGCTACTATAATAAATGTATTAACCCCTAAAGCTAAGTCTAACCCTAACACTAACACCCCCCTAACTTAAATATAATTTAAATCTAACGAAATTAATTAACTATTATTAAATAACTTATTCCTATTTAAAGCTAAATACTTACCTGTAAAATAAATCCTAATATAGCTACAATATAAATTATAATTATATTGTAGCTATTTTAGGATTAATATTTATTTTACAGGCAACTTTGTAATTATTTTAACCAGGTACAATAGCTATTAAATAGTTAAGAACTATTTAATAGTTACCTAGTTAAAATAATAACAAAATCACCTGTAAAATAAATCCTAACCTAAGTTCTAATTAAACCTAACACTACACTATCAATAAATTAATTAAATAAAATACCTACAATTACCTACAATTAAACCTAACACTACACTAGCAATACATTAATTAAATACAATATCTACAAATAACTACAATGAAATAAACTAACTAAAGTACAAAAAATAAAAAAGAACTAAGTTACAAAAAATAAAAAAATATTTACAAACATAAGAAAAATATTACAACAATTTTAAACTAATTACACCTACTCTAAGCCCCCTAATAAAATAACAAAGACCCCCAAAATAAAAAAATGCCCTACCCTATTCTAAATTACTAAAGTTAAAAGCTCTTTTACCTTACCAGCCCTGAACAGGGCCCTTTGCGGGGCATGCCCCAAAGAATTCAGCTCTTTTGCCTGTAAAAAAAAACATACAATACCCCCCCCCAACATTACAACCCACCACCCACATACCCCTAATCTAACCCAAACCCCCCTTAAATAAACCTAACACTAAGCCCCTGAAGATCTTCCTACCTTGTCTTCACCTCACCAGGTATCACCGATCCGTCCTGGCTCCAAAATCTTCATCCAACCCAAGCGGGGGCTAGACATCCATCATCCGACGGCTGAAGAAGTCCAGAAGAGGGTCCAAAGTCTTCATCCTATCCGGGAAGAAGAGTAGATCCGGACCGGCAACCATCTTCTTCCAAGCGGCATCTTCTATCTTCATCCGACGACGACCGGCTCCATCCTGAAGACCTCCAGCGAGGACCCATCTTCCTCCGGCGACATCCAACTGAAGAATGACGGTTCCTTTAAGGGACATCATCCAAGATTGCGTCCCTCGAATTCCGATTGGCTGATAGGATTCTATCAGCCAATCGGAATTAAGGTAGGGATATTCTGATTGGCTGATGGAATCAGCCAATCAGAATCAAGTTCAATCCGATTGGCTGATCCAATCAGCCAATCAGATTGAGCTCGCATTCTATTGGCTGTTCCGATCAGCCAATAGAATAGGATGAAGACTTTGGACCCTCTTCTGGACTTCTTCAGCCGTCGGATGATGGATGTCTAGCCCCCGCTTGGGATGGATGAAGATTTTGGAGCCAGGACGGATCGGTGATACCTGGTGAGGTGAAGACAAGGTAGGAAGATCTTCAGGGGCTTAGTGTTAGGTTTATTTAAGGGGGGTTTGGGTTAGATTAGGGGTATGTGGGTGGTGAGTTGTAATGTTGGGGGGGGGGTATTGTATGTTTTTTTTTACAGGCAAAAGAGCTGAATTCTTTGGGGCATGCCCCGCAAAGGGCCCTGTTCAGGGCTGGTAAGGTAAAAGAGCTTTTAACTTTTGTAATTTAGAATAGGGTAGGGCATTTTTTTATTTTGGGGGTCATTGTTATTTTATTAGGGGGCTTAGAGTAGGTGTAATTAGTTTAAAATTGTTGTAATATTTTTCTTATGTTTGTAAATATTTTTTTATTTTTTGTAACTTAGTTCTTTTTTATTTTTTGTACTTTAGTTAGTTTATTTCATTGTAGTTATTTGTAGATATTGTATTTAATTAATGTATTGCTAGTGTAGTGTTAGGTTTAATTGTAGGTAATTGTAGGTATTTTATTTAATTAATTTATTGATAGTGTAGTGTTAGGTTTAATTAGAACTTAGGTTAGGATTTATTTTACAGGTGATTTTGTTATTATTTTAACTAGGTAACTATTAAATAGTTCTTAACTATTTAATAGCTATTGTACCTGGTTAAAATAATTACAAAGTTGCCTGTAAAATAAATATTAATCCTAAAATAGCTACAATATAATTATAATTTATATTGTAGCTATATTAGGATTTATTTTACAGGTAAGTATTTAGCATTAAATAGGAATAAGTTATTTAATAATAGTTAATTAATTTTGTTAGATTTAAATTATATTTAATTTAGGGGGGTGTTAGTGTTAGGGTTAGACTTAGCTTTAGGGGTTAATACATTTATTAGAATAGCGGTGATCTCCGGTCGGCAGATTAGGGGTTAATGTTTGAAGTTAGGTGTCGGCGATGTTAGGTAGGGCAGATTAGGGGTTAATACTATTTATTATAGGGTTAGTGATGCGGATTAGGGGTTAATAACTTTATTATAATAGCGGTGCGGTCCGCTCGGCAGATTAGGGGTTAATAAGTGTAGGTAGGTAGCGGCGACGTTGTGGGGGGCAGATTAGGGGTTAATAAATATAATATAGGGGTCGGCGATGTTAGGGCAGCAGATTAGGGGTACATAGGGATAATGTAAGTTGCAGGGGTTTACGGAGCGGCAGATTAGGGGTTAAAAATAATATACAGGGGTCAGCGATAGCGGGGGCGCCAGATTAGGGGTTAATAAGTGTAAGGTTAGGGGTGTTTAGACTCGGGGTACATGTTAGGGTGTTAGGTGCAGACGTAGGAAGTGTTTCCCCGTAGCAAACAATGGGGCCGCGTTAGGAGCTTAACGCTGCTTTTTTGCAGGTGTTAGATTTTTTTTCAGCTCAAACAGCCCCATTGTTTCCTATGGGGGAATCGTGCACTAGCACGTTTTTGAGGCTGGCCGCTTGCGTAAGCAACTCTGGTATCAAGAGTTGAAGTTGCGTTAAAAATGCTCTACGCTCCTTTTTTGGAGCCTAACGCAGCATTTTTGTGGACTCTCAATACCAGAGTTATTTTTATGGTGCGGCCAGAAAAAAGGCAGCGTTAGCTACGCGGGTCGTTACCGTCAAAACCCTAAATCTAGCCGATAGGTAGCACTTGATGATTGGTGTTTAAATGTAGCCAATCATTCATCAAGCAATACATAGGTTATGATCCAAACCTGTGATTCCTTCTAAGCTTAAATTATTTTTCAAATAAAGATAATAATAGACAGAAGAATATTCAATAATAGGACATTTTTTAATGTATATATAAAATGCACGGTCTATGTAAATGATGAATGTTTTATTTTTAATATACTATTCTATGACATACTATTCAATCACAGATTATATCAGCGATCAATATAATTTAACATTCTTGTTTAATACTGTGATATTCTTCAGTAATACTATTTTAACTTTAAAATTACGGCATTGACTGTTCCTTTTAGGTGAGCACACTTATAACATTAAAGTTTGTTCTTGTTTTTGTTACCTATGGAGGAGATCAAAGGGGTTGTAGGGTGTCCTAAAGCCCTTCGTACCTCAGCTGAAATAAAAAAATGTGTATATATAGAGTTAAAAATCAATTTACAATCATACGAGTAAGAACATTTTATATAAACAAAATCTAACATTAAAAAACATATCTGTTGTTCGACCAATGCTTGCTGCTTCAGGGGTGCTGCACATAAGGTCAGGCTGTGTAACTGCTGAGGAGAAGCTGTGGCTGGACTCAGTATGGATACTGACGGCCAAATGTAATGTGGTATCACCATCAGTGGCTGCAGCAGCAGCACTGATAGATGCTGGAAAACATATAAAAAAAATGAGTAGAAATATTATTGCATATAATAATGTCAAAAAACAAAAGGCCTATAATTTCAAACAAAATAATTTGAGACAAAAATAACGCATGTAATAGAGCTTCAATTACCTGCCAACTTGTCAGTATCATGCCCGACCAAATCCAGACAAAGCGTGATATTTGCCCCCAACCTCTCCATAAGCTGAGTCTCGTATGAAGAGAGCTCAGCCGTATACACATCGCCACCGCCTATAGTGCGTGCAGACTGCCTCTCCCTATCTAGCTTGGTCTTCAAGATTTTCTTAATGTCGGAGAACCTTTTTTTACAGTGCTCCACCGATTTCGCATGAGCACCTTCGGCAGAGACACTGCCAGCTATATTTCCCATATCTGTTGTTTTCTGAAGAGAGAGGTCTGTTGGGCTTTGGAACCATAAATTAAATCATAGTGATCCAAAAGCTTGGTTACTAGCAACCGGTTCTGTTCAAAATTTAACTGTATATTGCCCCCGGATATTGTCTTACCAGTCTCCACAGACGCCATATACAGTCCAAAAAAGAAAATACAACAAAGTTGCCAAAAATAAAAAGAATTACCCTTATTAAGCTCACACATAGAAGCTTACTAAGAAACACGTATAAGACTCCATTTTTCAGCCGTTAACAATTAAATATACAATCAAATATTACAATTTTTAAGAGAATTATCTTTTTTGACGAAGTTATTCAATTCTTTTAGTACATCCTATTCATAAGCCCGTCATTGATGACTCATATAATATTAAATGTTCAGACAAATGACATTTTTAAATGAACTTGCTGTTTTATAAAATTATAATTGTTATATAATCAATAACTTCATCAATTCAATTAGTCCCAACATTGATTCAATATACATATTTAAGTAAATATATATTTAATTTGTTTTATACTTGGATCATTAGCGAAGCAGAAACAAATATATTGTTACAGGATACATTTTTCATAACTCAGTCATTGGTGACGCATATTTTATAACTGTGGATTACATAGCTATGGTCATGAACACATGATGAACATAATCTGCCAATCAAACATTAATAATTTGTTTCCACTGTCAATAACCAATCAGATTACTCTCTACTTGGGATAGTTGTGTCGAATTTAAAAATTAATTTAAAGTGAAAGTGATTTTTAGAGATGACGCAACCTCCAATTTTTACAGATGGGGAATTGGTGATATTGGTGTACGGGATGAACCGTTACTTCCTCAGGAGGATTGGAGGAGTGAGGGGGATAGCCCATGAGGACAGGGACTGCATCATCTATGAGATGATGCGACGGATGAGACGAGTGTCCGGCATACAACGGTCGCGCCGTCAATATCTCCGCAGGTTCAGTGACCTGAGGTGGAGAGAATTAGAGCGCTACATAGTGATAAGGTCACTGATTGGGAGATGTAAGTGTAATTCATTATATTGTGTACAAATTAATTAAATGTGAATTTTGCATTATAGACAAACATGACACAAAAAAAATTAAAAACATTAATTAAAAATTAAAAAAAAGTATAAATGATTATTCAATTCTTAATTGCTTAACTATTAAAGTATTTAAAAAAAAGTATTTGAAAATGAAATATAAAAGCAAATGAGAATTATATATATATAAATTGTCATAAGTAACACCTAATACATTATTTTTAAAGCTTTGAAATGAAGACTTTAATTGCTAAACAGCATTATAAACAGTATTAAATAATCCCACAACACAGAATATATAATTAAACTAAGTTATATGAACAAAAACATTTGCTAAACTGCATTATAAACCTTCTGAAATAATCACACAACACAGACTTTACTTGCATTTTTCTGTAAACAGTTCCTTTTATGCATTCCAATCTGGACTGTTTTATAGACAGGACGATCTTGTTCCTATAAAAACAGCTCGATAGCGCATGTTTAGATAGCTACACTGATTCATTTCAGCCTGCTTGTGTGTATCTTTGCTGCAACACAAGCGGACAGCTCCACCTACTGGCTATTTTAATCAATGCACTGCTTTCTCAATGCTTTTCAATTGCAGTCACATGACTTAAAAAAAGGTTGTTATTCTGAAAGCAAATGAGAATTATATATATATATATATATATATATATATATATATATATATATATCTTACAAATACCAATGTTTCTGCACACCTTACAAAATTATTTTATTAATATTACTTAAGGGTGCAGGCAAACAACCAAATAATTATACAAAATAGAATCCACTTCTATATTATCAAAACATTTTAAATACTGCAAAAAATAACCTAAGCTCATATTTTGAAATCGGGATCTTAGTCACACAATATGGCCATACTTTGCTTAAGCCAGTCACCAACTTACAAGGTGTCCCAATGTTGACTGGTCCCAACACTGCAATGTGATGCCTTTCTGGGCTATAACATTCCTGCTTCAACTATGCATTTAAGAATGAGCCTCGCTTTATACAGGGAGTGCAGAATTATTAGGCAAGTTGTATTTTTGAGGATTAATTTTATTATTGAACAACAACCATGTTCTCAATGAACCCAAAAAACTCATTAATATCAAAGCTGAATATTTTTGGAAGTAGTTTTTAATTTGTTTTTAGTTTTAGCTATTTTAGGGGGATATCTGTGTGTGCAGGTGACTATTACTGTGCATAATTATTAGGCAACTTAACAAAAAACAAATATATACCCATTTCAATTATTTATTTTTACCAGTGAAACCAATATAACATCTCAACATTCACAAATATACATTTCTGACATTCAAAAACAAAACAAAAACAAATCAGTGACCAATATAGCCACCTTTCTTTGCAAGGACACTCAAAAGCCTGCCATCCATGGATTCTGTCAGTGTTTTGATCTGTTCACCATCAACATTGCGTGCAGCAGCAACCACAGCCTCCCAGACACTATTCAGAGAGGTGTACTGTTTTCCCTCCTTGTAAATCTCACATTTGATGATGGACCACAGGTTCTCAATGGGGTTCAGATCAGGTGAACAAGGAGGCCATGTCATTAGATTTTCTTCTTTTATACCCTTTCTTGCAAGCCACGCTGTGGAGTACTTGGACGCGTGTGATGGAGCATTGTCCTGCATGAAAATCATGTTTTTCTTGAAGGATGCAGACTTCTTCCTGTACCACTGCTTGAAGAAGGTGTCTTCCAGAAACTGGCAGTAGGACTGGGAGTTGAGCTTGACTCCATCCTCAACCCGAAAAGGCCCCACAAGCTCATCTTTGATGATACCAGCCCAAACCAGTACTCCACCTCCACCTTGCTGGCGTCTGAGTTGGACTGGAGCTCTCTGCCCTTTACCAATCCAGCCACGGGCCCATCCATCTGGCCCATCAAGACTCACTCTCATTTCATCAGTCCATAAAACCTTAGAAAAATCAGTCTTGAGATATTTCTTGGCCCAGTCTTGACGTTTCAGCTTGTGTGTCTTGTTCAGTGGTGGTCGTCTTTCAGCCTTTCTTACCTTGGCCATGTCTCTGAATATTGCACATCTTGTGCTTTTGGGCACTCCAGTGATGTTGCAGCTCTGAAATATGGCCAAACTGGTGGCAAGTGGCATCTTGGCAGCTGCACGCTTGACTTTTCTCAGTTCATGGGCAGTTATTTTGCGCCTTGGTTTTTCCACACGCTTCTTGCGACCCTGTTGACTATTTTGAATGAAACGCTTGATTGTTCGATGATCACGCTTCAGAAGCTTTGCAATTTTAAGAGTGCTGCATCCCTCTGCAAGATATCTCACTATTTTTGACTTTTCTGAGCCTGTCAAGTCCTTCTTTTGACCCATTTTGCCAAAGGAAAGGAAGTTGCCTAATAATTATGCACACCTGATATAGAGTGTTGATGTCATTAGACCACACCCCTTCTCATTACAGAGATGCACATCACCTAATATGCTTAATTGGTAGTAGGCTTTTGAGCCTATACAGTTTGGAGTAAGACAACATGCATAAAGAGGATGATGTGGTCAAAATACTCATTTGCCTAATAATTCTGCACTCCCTGTACATACTTCCAATGTCCTATAATGAGAGCACCTGAGCAACTGGGGTGTGGGGTGCTAGAAATCATGAAGGTGGTTAGTCTTCCTTTAAATACAAATACAACATTTTTCTGCACGCCTTATGTTACGGTACCAACAGTGTACCAAGGGTTAACCCCAGATGAACAATGTCCTGCATAGGAAATCAGCAATTCACAAACCAGCCAGTTTTCAGGTTTAAACAGAATGACATTTATTAAAGGCTAGATGCCTAGTATTTATACAGGTTTGACCCCAGATGGGGGGGTTGGAAGACTCTTGTACATTTAGATAAAAAGGGGAAGACGCCCTTTTATGAAACAGTAGAATTACATTACTCAAATACTTTACTTAGGCAGATAACAACTTAAACACATTTGGCTTGTCTTATCACCTAGCGTCTGCTCTCTGAGGGTGATTAAACAATGGCCTGTTTATTACTTAAATGTAATTATAGCACACAATAGCTGAGGCCAGAAAACCTGTCTTTAGAAATTAGATTCTTAAAGCTAAACACAGTTAACTCTTTCAGTCCTGACAGAAGGGTCTGTCACATAGCTCCCCCCTTGTGGAACACTCCGGCAGACCCGGCTTGACCCTTTTGCGGGTCAACCTGGGGATGACCGGACTAAGGGGTGGTAGGCATGTCAGTTTGCTGGGACAATCCATTTGTATTCCCGTTATGAGAGAGAATTCCTGTCCATACAAACAAGGGTTCAACTTCCTCAGTGCCCAGACCAGGGCCAAACAGTCCTTCAAAATCTCATCAGCTTCTTTACGAGTTTTCTGTACCTGCTCTTTATAGGTATCCACAATCCCTTCATACTGACATAGGGTGCCCTTGAGTTGCTGCACCTCACTATGAGCCAGCGTCAGCTTCTCCTCCAGTGTCACTAAGTTTGTCTTTAATGTTTCATGTTCCACTCTCAAGCTGGTGTTTTCTGCAGTCTGTCGGTGCAGCTTGTCTAGCAGAGATTCCTGTTCTAAACGTGCTTTTTCCTCTGCGCTCCTCTTCTCCTTCATCAGCGCATTGTAACGGGACCTCCACATATCAATAGCGGATAGAGATTTACTGAGCTCAGCGTCCTGGGGCTTAGCAGCAGGTGGGTCAGTCTCTGCTGCACGGATCTGGGCACGGGTAGTCACAGAGTTAACATCAGCGGGACCCATAGGAGCGTAGGCAGAAACAAGGGGGGCCAAGTCATTTCCAAGAAGAACATCAGCAGGTAAGTCCTTCTTGACCCCCACATTCACAGGTCTAGCGCCCACTCCCCAATCCAAATGTACCCTGGCAACAGGTAGGCTGAACACATCGCCCCCTGCTACCCTCACAGCCACAGTGTCTCCAGTGTACTGTTTCTCAGACACCAAGTTCTTTTGAAGCAAGGTCATGGTAGCACCAGTATCCCGTAGACCACTGACCTTCTTCCCATTCACTTTAACCAATTGCCGGTTATTCCGGTGGGCAGCTTGCAAAAGGTCTGCCTCATGTAGGATGCTCCAGCATTCTTGCGCCTCTACGTAGCGGGCCGCAGGCTGAGGATTACGTGGGATTCCGCCGGCGGGTCTTCTCCAGGACTGCGCTTGGTTCACTGCGTTTAGGGGACACTCTGGTCTTTTGTGCCCTAGTTGCTTACATCTAAAGCACCGAATAGGTTGTGAGTAGCACCGCAAATTGAACAGGGCTCTCTGAGGGTAGTTCGTGGCCGGAGGCCGTGTGGTATAGCGGTGCGCCGGGGTTTGGTAACTGGCAGCTGCTGGGGTGACTGGGGGTCTGTACTCCACTCTAGCAGGGGGCTTAGTGGTAGCAGTGTCCAGTTTGCGGGCATCCGTATACTCATCTGCCAAGCGAGCCGCTTCCTGCAGGGTGGAGGGTTTACGGTCCCGAACCCACTCTCGAACTCCTGCGGGTAACTTGTCGAAGCAATGTTCCAACAGGAATAGCTGCAGCACCTCTTCCCCAGATATGGCTTGGCACCCCGCTATCCAGTGAGCTGCTGTGCGGTGCACCTTACATGCCCACTCAAGGTAGGAATCTCCAGCTAATTTAACAGTGTCTCTGAACCGCCTCCGGTATGCCTCCGGTGTAACCGCATACCTGGAGAGCAGAGCCTCTTTTACAGTATTATAATCCCTGACTTCCTCATCTGGAATGGCCCGAAAAGCCTCTCTGGCCCGGCCGGATAATTTTCCAGATAATATCGTGACCCAGTCCTCTGCGGGTACCTTGTGTAGTGCACATTGCCTCTCAAAATCCGCAAGGTACCCATCAATCTCTCCTTCTGTTTCCAGGAAGTTTTTAAAAGCTGCAAAATTTACTTTTCTCTTTTCCATCTTAGTCAGTATTGTAATAATCCCCCTCTTCCTGAGGTTACTGGCTTGTGTAGTTGCTCTTCTGGGCGATAAGGTTCATTCCATCGCTTGCCACCAATTGTTACGGTACCAACAGTGTACCAAGGGTTAACCCCAGATGAACAATGTCCTGCATAGGAAATCAGCAATTCACAAACCAGCCAGTTTTCAGGTTTAAACAGAATGACATTTATTAAAGGCTAGATGCCTAGTATTTATACAGGTTTGACCCCAGATGGGGGGGTTGGAAGACTCTTGTACATTTAGATAAAAAGGGGAAGACGCCCTTTTATGAAACAGTAGAATTACATTACTCAAATACTTTACTTAGGCAGATAACAACTTAAACACATTTGGCTTGTCTTATCACCTAGCGTCTGCTCTCTGAGGGTGATTAAACAATGGCCTGTTTATTACTTAAATGTAATTATAGCACACAATAGCTGAGGCCAGAAAACCTGTCTTTAGAAATTAGATTCTTAAAGCTAAACACAGTTAACTCTTTCAGTCCTGACAGAAGGGTCTGTCACACCTTACAACATTATTTTATTAATATTACTTAGGGGTGCAGGCAAACAATCAAATAATTACACAGAATAGAATATTGCCGCACATCCACTTCTATATTATCAAAACATTTTAAATATTGCAAAAAAATCACCTAAGCTCATATTTTAAAATTGGGATCTTAGTCACACAATATGGTCATATTTTGCTTAAGCCAGTCACCAACTTACAAGGTGTCCCAATGTTGACTGGTCCCAACACTGCAATGTGATGCCTTTCTGGGCTATAACATTCCTGCTTCAACTATGCATTAAGGAATGAGCCTCTCTGGCTTTATACACACTTGGAATGTCCTATAATGAGAGCAACTGAGCAACTGGGGGGTGGGGTGCTAGAAACCATGAAGGTGGTTAGTCTTCCTTTAAATACAAATACAAATGTTTCTGCACACCTTACAACATTATTTTATTAATATTACTTAGGGGTGCAGGCAAACAACCAAATAATTACACAAAATAGAATATTGCCACACATCCACTTCTATATGATCAAAACATTTTAAATATTGCAAACAATCACCTAAGCTCATATTTTAAAATTGGGATCTTAGTCACACAATATGGCCATATTTTGCATAAGCCAGTCACTAACTTACAAGGTGACCCAATGTTGACTGGTCCCAACACTGCAATGTGATGCCTTTCTGGGCTATAACATTCCGGCAACATTCTATTTTGTATATATATATATATATATATATCTTCATATATATACAGGGAGTGCAGAATTATTAGGCAAGTTGTATTTTTGAGGATTAATTTTATTATTGAACAACAACCATGTTCTCAATGAACCAAAAAAACTCATTAATATCAAAGCTGAATAGTTTTGGAAGTAGTTTTTAGTTTGTTTTTAGTTATAGCTATTTTAGGGGGATATCTGTGTGTGCAGGTGACTATTACTATGCATAATTATTAGGCAACTTAACAAAAAACAAATATATACCCATTTCAATTATTTATTTTTACCAGTGAAACCAATATAACATCTCAACATTCACAAATATACATTTCTGACATTCAAAAACAAAACAAAAACAAATCAGTGACCAATATAGCCACCTTTCTTTGCAAGGACACTCAAAAGCCTGCCATCCATGGATTCTGTCAGTGTTTTGATCTGTTCACCATCAACATTGCGTGCAGCAGCAACCACAGCCTCCCAGACACTGTTCAGAGAGGTGTACTGTTTTCCCTCCTTGTAAATCTCACATTTGATGATGGACCACAGGTTCTCAATGGGGTTCAGATCAGGTGAACAAGGAGGCCATGTCATTAGATTTTCTTCTTTTATACCCTTTCTTGCCAGCCACGCTGTGAAGTACTTGGACGCGTGTGATGGAGCATTGTCCTGCATGAAAATCATGTTTTTCTTGAAGGATGCAGACTTCTTCCTGTACCACTGCTTGAAGAAGGTGTCTTCCAGAAACTGGCAGTAGGACTGGGAGTTGAGCTTGACTCCATCCTCAACCCGAAAAGGCCCCACAAGCTCATCTTTGATGATACCAGCCCAAACCAGTACTCCACCTCCACCTTGCTGGCGTCTGAGTCGGACTGGAGCTCTCTGCCCTTTACCAATCCAGCCACGGGCCCATCCATCTGGCCCATCAAGACTCACTCTCATTTCATCAGTCCATAAAACCTTAGAAAAATCAGTCTTGGGATATTTCTTGGCCCAGTCTTGACGTTTCAGCTTGTGTGTCTTGTTCAGTGGTGGTCGTCTTTCAGCCTTTCTTACCTTTGCCATGTCTCTGAGTATTGCACACCTTGTGCTTTTGGGCACTCCAGTGATGTTGCAGCTCTGAAATATGGCCAAACTGGTGGCAAGTGGCATCTTGGCAGCTGCACGCTTGACTTTTCTCAGTTCATGGGCAGTTATTTTGCGCCTTGGTTTTTCCACACGCTTCTTGCGACCCTGTTGACTATTTTGAATGAAACGATTGATTGTTCGATGATCACGCTTCAGAAGCTTTGCAATTTTAAGAGTGCTGCATCCCTCTGCAAGATATCTCACTATTTTTGACTTTTCTGACCCTGTCAAGTCCTTCTTTTGACCCATTTTGCCAAAGGAAAGGAAGTTGCCTAATAATTATGCACACCTGATAGAGGGTGTTGATGTCATTAGACCACACCCCTTCTCATTACAGAGATGCACATCACCTAATATGCTTAATTGGTAGTAGGCTTTCGAGCCTATACAGCTTGGAGTAAGACAACATGCATAAAGAGGATGATGTGGTCAAAATACTCATTTGCCTAATAATTCTGCACTCCCTGTATATATTTATATATACACTGGGGTTAGGTTCCAGAAGGAATGGTTGTAAATTGAAACTGTTGTAAATTAAAACCTAGTTTATAATGTAAGTCATAGGGAAGTGAGGGAGTTAGATTCCAGGCCCTTCTCAAAATTGTCATAATTAACACCTAATACATTATTTTTAAAGCTTTGAAATGAAGACTTTAAATGCTAAACAGCATTATAAACAACACAGAATATATAATTAAACTAAGTTATATGAACAAAAACATTTGCTAAACTGCATTATAAACCTTCTGAAATAATCACACAACACAGACTTTACTTGCATTTTTCTGCAAACAGTTCCTTTTATGCATTCCAATCTGGACTGATTTATAGACAGGACGATCTTGTTCCTATAAAAACAGCTCGATAGCTCATGTTTAGCTAGCTACACTGATTCATTTCAGCCTGCTTGTGTGTATCTTTGCTGCAACACAAGCGGACAGCTCCACCTACTGGCTATTTTAATCAATGCACTGCTTTCTCAATGCTTTTCAATTGCAGTCACATGACTTAAACAAAGGTTGTTATTCTGAAACGGCGCAAATTGAACCGGCGTAAGCCGAGGGCCGCCTGTATATACATTTATTGATATATAGATATAGATATATATTTTTTGGGGGTGTTGTTAGTTTTATCATGAGGATACAATGTCCATGTATTAAAGCTACATAAACATTATGCATAATAAAAAAAAGACGGTAATTTTACTTTACAACATCTTGTCATTATTTAACATATAAGAGAGAGTTTAAACAAAGTTATTACATGATGCAGTTTAATCAGGGGCATATTATGGCCTAAACCAACAATGCCGGTGCCTAGGGCAGCAGATTTGGGATGGGCAGCACATCTGTCCTATCCTCTCTCTAAAAGCCAGCATACAGTACAGTGAGCTATAAAGTGCAGGCTTTTACAGAGAAGACAAGGCACATGAGCTGATTAAGGTCGCACTTTACAGGCAGTGCTCCTTTAAACCATTGCTTTATTTAGAGCCGCCCACATTTTTGCAGTGAAAGCATTCTTGGTGAGAAACTTTACTGGGGATAGGCTTCCAAGGTGAGGCAGGAGGAGAAGAACTTGTGACGATATGCTGCCTCCCCTTATCATCTGTGGTGGGTCTGCCAGCACAGTGCTTATTGCAAGTCTTAGCAGCTAACAGACTGAATGTGTCTGTGCACTGCTTAGATCAGCTTGTGATGTTTAATCATAAACTCTCAGTGATAATGTATGTTAGCTACTAATAGCTAGCTTTCTCTGCATTCATGAACCCATGGAGTAAATAGGAAATGGACACTTAATAAAAAAAAAAAATCCTTGAATAATGGTAATTAATGTATGTTGTTGCATGTAAAGGGCAGTGATTGTTTCAAAAAGTATTCTTCTTTCCCTCCCTTCCTCTCTCCCTTCTTTCGCATTCTCCCTCCCTCCCTTCCTCCCTCAACTCACTCCCTCCCTCGACTCACTCTTTTATTTCCCTCCACTCCTACTTTTTCTAAACTCCCTACCTTGCTCCCTTCTTTCTCTCCTTTCTTTCCCTCACCACGTTTCTCTCTCTCTCTCTCTCTCTCTCTCTCTATCTCCCTTCCTCAGGGAGCAAATTGAATGAGATGGATACAGTTCAATCCACCTGTATGCAAGTGTTTTGCTAGACTATTTTCTTTTTAATTGTTATTAACAAAAGAAACAAAAGAAAAACATTATGACCATAAAAGCATAATGACCCCACAAAATATTAAGTGGATAAAAGGCCTAAAACCTTTCAGGGGTGGCAGCAGAAATTTGAGTGCCTAGGGCAGCACTAAACATAAATACGCCACTGAGTTTAATGTAAGAGATTGTTTTTTAATTCACATATTTGCTTGTTATCATCATGTTATCATAACAGTCTACAACAGTGATGAGCATAATCTAGGACGTGTCACATATTCATCATCCTAACAATGATTTGTGTTTGTGCTTCTTCTCTGACAGCTGAAACTGTATGCCGCCATAGCGGCCATGTCGCCCGAGAGAGCAGAAGAAGAGATGGCAGCAACAAAAAGTAAGAATTTATCATATGATGTTTTAAAAATTCTATCTTGAATGTGAATTGCTATAACATATTTTATTTTGTGTTTTTATTACAGCTCAAGATCGCAGGACACAAACTGATCCCTTCCTGCCTGAGTTGTTTCAGACATTGACCCAGGCGCTGCAAACAGTGGCCGATGCTGTTAGGGGGATTCAAGATGCTCTGCGGCAATATTAATTTGTTAATTTGTTATTTTGTTTTATTGTTTTTATATAATTATTTTTATTTATTTTCTAAAATGTATCAAAAATATAAACAATCGATTGTTAACAAAATACTGGTGTTGCTACATTAATTTAAGTATTATCTTGAAGGGACATGAAAAAAAAAAAAAATATATATATATATATATATATATTTTTTTTTTTTTAAGTATGTATAAATAGCATGCAATGTGGTTGATTATTATTTTGTTAGCAATATATTTTATTTGTATCCATTTTTTTATCTATCCTTTGATGGGGAGCATATTTATATAAAGTATTTAGCTGCTGAATGATGTCTGCATATTGATGTTATTGACTTGCACATGTGCATTGCTATTTCTAATAGATAGGATATCTGAGGAATAATAGAAGTGAAAAGGATTAATGCTGCTTGAGAATGTCTTGTCTATCTGCATAATGAAATAACATATATGAGTTTGATGCCCCTTTAAGATCTTAAATAACATTTGTTTAAATTGAACAATTAATTGACTAATGCTTCACATTACATGTTATATTTTCAAATATTGATCTGATTAAAAATATATTTAGAATATCTACAAATAGTCATATAAATAAATACAGAGATATGAAGGTCAACATTGCTTTATTCAAACATTACAATATTGAGGAACATATAATTTATTTTAATAAATGGACACAACAGATATATATATACAAATATATATATATAAATATTTAAATATATATTTCTAAATATATAGATAGATAGATAGATATATTAATATATACTGTATATACACACATATTTCAAAATAAATATATATATATATATATATATATATATATATATGTGTGTGTATGTGTGTATATATATCTCAATGAGTATATTAACAGAGATATGTACAATGGTTTGAATAAAGGTGCAATAAGAAGATTAAAATGTCTTCATTCGATAGACATGCAAGGTAAAGAATTAGATAAATAAGGATACTCGCAACATCGATGACTCTAATTTATCAAAGCTCTGATGCTCAGTTTGATGCTCATTGCATCGGACTTGACGCTTGTGTTTTCAACATATTTTTCTATAAATAAGGGTGTTGTATGTAGGTTTGCGGCAGCAATGTCTGTCGATGTCTGGCAAGCGTGTTGATGCCGGCAAATGCAACATAGTTGACACAATATTAAATATGCCCCATACTTTGAGACCAAAAATTGCTATTATTATATCTGTGTTGTTATGTACAGAATGTCCTGAAAAAAACATTGGGGTGAGTCTATGGTGTTCCTATTTACAATTATTTACCTCAATCTCATGAGGTAAGTGCTGCATGATGTAGGGAGAGACTTCAGTGGCACCTGGTAAAAAAAAACTTCACTGCTTCCTGAGGTGTGGTAGTATTCACGCTCAATGTAGTTAATGGTCATAGAAGAGAGCAGAAACAAAATACAAATAGTGTAATACTGTCTGTTTATTATAAAATATTAAAACACTTAGGTCTAGCAAAGGTTCTGCTCACATTTAGTAACCTCAATGCAGTATGAGGTATTAATAATACAGAGTATAAAACTGACAGATACTTTTGGGTTAACTTTACACACCTAAAGTGTCCTGTGACCTGGCCATTATCAATGATTTTAGCAATCCATATAAGTTTAAAGGAAAAAAAGAATTGTGTGCAAAGTATAAATATATATTGTGCAGAACATGATTGCATATACAGATACCACAGATGTATTTAAGTTGATGTACAGAATGCCTTAATCTTGCTGGGCGACTGTGAGTTACCTCACTGCAGCATCAAGCTGACTGATTGTGCAGCGATAAGGGAGTGTAACATCGGCCCTTGCATCTGGAAGTCACAGAGTTGACTTGTCTGAATCTTCTGGAGCCTTTTGTGAACTAAGGGGCTTCACTTGCTACAATACCGGGATCTGGATATCTTCAGCACATACAAAGGAACAGAAGGTAAAGAAACACTGAAAAAGATACACTGAAAAAGCAATCTTAGCTACAACCCCCACCTGTAATTCACTTCTAACACACTTCTAAACATTATTCTTTGATGGGATTTTCTATAGAGATACTAATGGATTGTTAAATTTTGAGAGATTTTTTATTGTGATTTTTTTTATATTTTTTTACCACTTGGTCCCAATTAAGGTTTAGTGTATATATTAACTTGTTATTTTTTATTTTAAATAATTTTTTTATTGAGGTTTTTGGAAACAGTGACAATAGTAACTTAACATGCATCAATGTACAACTACATAATTGTGCTTACGAGTCAAACAAAGAGAACAGCATTACCACAGATATAGATAATACAGACCAGTTAGGCGTAAATGATTACCACATAGGAAAGCAAATGTCATCACACCGGTATGCATACTTAACATAAGGAGTTAGCGCTATTTTGCGTATATATAGAGAAGTGGCAGACTGTGGTAGCGATTATATATTGCAAATGTCTGAAAAACAAACCTCTTTTTTCCTGTATATGATAGAAATGATTCCCTGTTTAGTTCTAGTGGTCACTTTTGGACCTGAGAAATCTAATAAGAGGCGACAAGGGAAATTGTTTTTTTCTGTTTTTGCATGGCCACTTATGGGCCTAGTAAGGGGAGAGGAAATTCAGCGGGTGAGCACCGCTATACGTACAAGGGAAAGAGTGGAGGGCGGAGCCATATATATATAGGTAATATAAGAAACATGGCGGAATCTCTAAAGTTAGTTAGCTGTGGGATAAAATGACACTGCTAGTCGTATAGTATTTGACAGCATGACACACATATGAACATGGGAGAGGATATGCAAACTTTGTATAGATAGAACATCTAATTCATATGGAAAAAGAATGTATATAGCATAGACAAGCAATTACCCCCAAACATCAAGTTAGCAAACTGGGAGTACATTAATAGTATGCTCAGCAGAGGGGCAGAAAATAGTGCTCTAACATACAGTAGATGCGCAGGATGCGTGGTTGAGAGATTTCAATTACACAAAGAAAAATAAAAACAAAGTAAGCAACTCATCCATACATCTTCAATAATGTGATATAACCAGTATCCTAAAAAGAATTAATAACAGGGAGGGTTAATATTGAACCAAACTGCCTGCTGGGTTTGTAGGAGAAGGAAGGTCACCCGCAAAGTAGAGCATTATCACAAATTAAACCCTCAATCCAAAATTTTCGAGCTTATGGGCCCTCATTAGGAAATAGCAGATCGTATTGAGCAAAAATGGAGGGCAGTATCTTAGTAAAAACAGGACTCTAGTAAAAGATCAGTATTGTAAAGCATCAAGCATTTGTGGGCATTGCAGCCATAAATTAGTAAAAATACAGGTAGCTCTACCAAAGCTAAGGAACTCCCTTACACAAATAACAATGTATAAAAACAGTATGAATATATGAATGAGCATGTAAATTCTGCTTCAGCACAGGATGCCTATGAACCAGTATATAAACTAGCTAGATTATCAAGGAGGTGGTCATTTGGAGACAGAGACATGCATATGAATACATCACTTATACAATCTAACATATTCATTCCCCAGCAGGGGTAGTTAGGTTCTTATTAATTAGACAATTAAACTAAATTGTTTAACACAGAAAAATCTAAGGTATCAAGGAGCTTAACCATATATTTGCAATAATGTGCTAAAGCTGACATCCTAGGAAAAGCTAAAAACAAGAAGAGTTAATATTGGTTGTCAGGCTATCTTCTTCCTAAATGATCAGCAGTATAAACATATAACCCTGACAGCATAATCAAGAAGGGAGCTTAAAAAAGTAAAACATTGGAAGAACTGTGTATTAATAATAGTGTGCAGGAGCTGTCTGAATTATTTCAGTAACATAAACAGTCCAGTCACAGATGCAGGATACCAAAGTTTGTATGACCCTTAAAGAACAGACTTTACCCTTAAAGAACAGACTTTACACAACATCTGTGTAGATTCAGGTGGATATAAATTCTAAGGCTATCGTTTTAGTAGTAGGCCCTCCTCATGAATCATATATGAACCAGTCATTTGGCCAGGTAAAGGAATGCATACTATTGATTCCTCATGTTAATAGTGGATATATTATCTGCAAAAAGGGTGGGCGACTATAAACATACTTATATACACTAGGACTATATGTAGATGTTATCTATGACTGCAAAAAAAAATAAAAAAAAATATAGTGGATCTCCCTTTTCTCTCATTACACTTATTCTAATCTAGTACACCTGTCAGACAATAAACGCTATCAGTTATAGCTCCAATAGTCAGCATAATATTGGCAGATACACACTACCTTAACATATTATTTTATCCCATCTAATGCACATTTAACTGAAATAAACACATGTGGCAAGACCTAGCTGTGTAAAGATATATACTGAATATGAACCGCACCTACATGTAAGATAGATTTGTGCGGTTGTGAAATAGCAGTGATAGAAATGTCCATTTGAATGTGATATTGGTAAGAGTACATTACGTGAGCATAAAGCCTTAATTAGCTGAAAAATAGTTCTGTGCTATTGTAAGCTGCTGAAGGATGTCTATTGCGTTGTCCTGTATCAGGTCGGGAGAGATAATAAGTGCACCCCTAGTCAGAGTTTATCCGATCCCAAGCCTGTCTACTGCTGATGTGGTGTTTATCGGAGGGGCCGGCATAGTCTCACCGCGGCTTAAGGTTGGATGAGCGTAAACATTTGTCCATCTCGGGGACGATTGATCCAATCTCGTTTCACAGATCAGCTTATATGTTGTCGTTCTCCCTCGGACATCCAGGTTAGAGCTTAGTATCGTATCCTCGGCCGGCGTACCCGCCGGAACCTTAGACTTAGGGTTCTGCTCTCTTAGGTGATCCTGAATCTTCTCGCAGCTTGTGTTGCATTGCTGCTTAGGTATATCGGCCAGAGTAGCTGTGGTTTTCGGGGAAGCAGTTAGTTCCGGATCGCTGGAGGGCTGGAAGCAGACCGCGCCAGAAGGCCGGAGTCTATCGCCGCCATCTTGCATCTCATGTGGGACAACGAGCAGTTCACTGAGCTGTGTAAGTAGATCTCTCATTTCTGAGAAGTGGTCCTCTAAGATTTCACAGCAACGGTCCTCAAACCCGCACAGCGCGATCCCCCAGCCCATTTTGTTTGCGTCAAGATGAGAGATCGTCTGATTCATTAGTAGGGTTTATACACTGACTGATCCGGCAGACATACTAGGCCACAGGACCTTAATGCGGCTGAGATACGGCTGAGATAATGTAGTATGCTCCAGATTAAAGAGTTGTAAGCAGGTCAGCAAGCAGGTATAATTACCCTTGACATCTAGAACGTGTACAGGTTTAGGCAATTTAAGAATTAAATTCGTGCATATCTTTAATTTTAGTTAAAGTGTGGGAGCTCTGAGAACACACGTCTGCTCTCCTTGTCAGTTGGCTCCGCCCCCCCTTAACTTGTTATTTTTTTTTACAGATTTTGCTTTTTAAATATAACGTGCATTAATAAATGATGTTTTGAATTTTACTATTTTATTTTTTTCTTTAAATGAAACTGTTTATTTATTTTTAGTTTAACCTCAATTGCGTTCTAGAGCTGTTTCCTTTGTTTCTTGTATTCCAGCATAAAAAAATGTTCCCAGAAACACTGCACCAAATGTATGGAGTTTGTGGCAGCATCAGTAGAAATAGAGAGGTAAAGCTGTGAATGAGATGTTATTATTACTCAGCCTGTAGTTCAGTGTAAAGTATTGTAACTGGCAGGCCTTGTGCTGCTGTTATAAATATATGGGGGCTACAGAACAGTCTCACCTAGATCTTTCACAAAGCACTATTTAAATTGGAGAAAAAATTGTCACTGGATTTTGTCCCAATGTGCTAAAGATATCCAGATCCCAGTATTGTAGCAAGTGAAGCCCCTTAGTTCACAACAGGCTCCGGAAGGTTCAGGCAAGTCAACTCTGTGATAGTGATGTCGCGAACCTAAAATTTTTGGTTCGCGAACGGCGGACTCGAACTTCCGGTATTGTTCGCGAACGCGCGAACCGCCATTGAATTCAATAGACAGGCGAACTTTAAAACCTACAAGGACTCTTTCTGGCCACAATAGTGATGGAAAAGTTGTTTCAAGGGTACTAACACCTGGACTGTCGCATGCTGGAGGGGGATCCCTGGTAAAACTCCCACGGAAAATTACATAGTTTATGCAGAGTCTGCTTTTAAGCCATAATGGGCCTAAATCAACTAACATTCCCAAAGTGGCTGTCTTAAAACATCCCGGACAGAAGATAGATTGATAGATAGGATAGATAGATATACATAGATTGATAGTTAGATAGAATCGATAGAAGAGAAATAGATAGATTTGTTAGATATATAATTACCCTGATAAAGTCTAATAATTAAACATGCGTTCTTGGACCCAACTAGGTTGTGTTAAGTAGTACTGTTCTTCGCACTTTCAGCCCTGTAACTCCCCCTATTGGTGGAGGTCTATATGGCAGTTATGATTACCCTGACAAAGTATAACAACAAGACACGAGGTCTGGGACCCATGGTCATTTTGTTGTGTTAAGTAAAACTTTTCTTATCACTTGAATCCCTCTTACCCCCCCTTTTGTTGGAGCTCTATATGGCCTGCATGATTAGCCTGACAAAGTATAATAAGAAAACATCTGGTCTTGGACCCATGGTAATTAGGTTGTGTTTAAGTAGTACTATTCTTATAACTGTAATCCCTGTTACTCCCCCTATCAAGGGAGGTCTATATGGCCTGCATGATTACCCTGACAAAGTATAACATCAAGACACACGGTGTTGGACCCATGATAACTAGCTTGTGTTAATTACTACTTTTCTTAGCACTTTAATCCCTGTCCCCCCCCCCTATCGGGGGTGTTCTATATGGCCTGCCTGATTACCCTGAAAAAATATAATAATAAGAAATGCGGTCTGGTACCCATTTTAACTAGGTTGTGTTTTAAGTACTACCATTCTTAGCACTTTAATCTCTGTAACTCCTCCTATTTGGTGAGGTCTATACGGCCTGGATGATTACCCATACAAAATATAATAATAAGACATCTGCTCTTGGTCTGCGACCCATGGTAACTATGTTGTGTTAATTAGTAATGTCCTTCGCATTTTAATAGCTGTTACTCATACTCACCCTATCGGTGGAGGTCTATATGGCCTGCATGATTACCCTTACAAAATATAATAACCAAACATATGCTCTGGGACCCATGGTAAGTAGGTTGTGTAAAGTAGTACTGTTCTTTGCAGTTTAATACCTGTTACAACACCAAATGGTGGCAGGTCTATCTGGCCTTCATGATTAGCTGCACCCAAACCCAAAAAAAAGCCGAGTGGTCTTAGACTAACACCCATGACTAACTCGGTTGTTTCAATTAGTACTATTCTTATCACTTTCAACCCTGTTACGGGTGGTCTACATGGCCATCATGATTAGCCGAAAAAAATACTACAATCCAAACTTTGCTCAGTCTTCATAGGCCCTTCATTGTCTGTATTTTGATAGTACAGTTCTTATTATTTTTATAGCTGATACAACACCGAATGGTGGCAGCTCTATATGGCCTGCATGATTAGCCACACCCAATACAAAAATAAATCCAAGCGGTCTTGGATTAACACCCATGGCTAACTATGTTGTTTCAAGTAGTACTATTCTTAGCACTTTCATCTCATCATCCCTGTTACTTCCAGGACTCTCGGTGGTGGTCTACATGGCCATCATGATTAGCCTAACCAAATACTACAATCCAACCTTGGCTCAGTCTTCATAAGGCCCTTCATTGGCTGTATTTTGGTAGTGCTGTTCTTATTAGTTTAATACCTGATACAACACCGAATGGTGGCAGCTCTATATGGCCTGCATGAATAGCCGCACCCAAAGCCAAAATAAAGCCAAGCGGTCTTGCACTAACACCCATGGCTAACTCTGTTGTTTCAAGTTCTACTATTCTTAGCTCTTTCATCTCATCCCTGTTACTTCCAGGACTCTCAGTGGTGGTGGTCTACATGGCCATCATGATTACCCTCACCAAAATATAACAACAATACGTGCGTGCAGGGAACTATGGTAAGCTTACTTCCTTTCGCAAAATCGAGTATAACAGTTGCAGGCAGAGGTTCTGACCCTGCATTATGGTTGCACCTCTCCCTAAAAGAGGCATGCGTTACAGAGTCTGTGGGCATGTATGCAAAGAGCTGGCCTGCCTAAAAATAGGAGCAAGGCTGTACAGGTTGTTCTCCTTCAGCCGTTTTATACGCTTTCCCATGGCCACGACCCTCAACAACCACAACAGAATGAAACACCACATATGCCATCATTTTGAACAACAGAGTACAGGTATGGCATTGATTTTAGTTACACAGCGATATTTATTATGAACCGTGAAATTGAAAACAAAAACTTGATTGGACACCAAGTACAGTACAGGTCGTTCTCCTTCAGCCTTTTTAGAATAGTGTTCCAGACCCCAACAAAAACAACAGCAGGAAAGAGGACATATGGCATCCTTTTGAACAATAGATGACAGGTAAGGCATAGATTTTACAAAGCCATAGATACTTTTTTTGCAACTGTGAAATAAAAAAAACATTGATTGGACACCCAGCACACTTCTTTATCCTTAGGCCTTTTTATAAGAGGCTCCCGGAGCCTCAACTGAAACAACAGCATGAAAGAGGACATATGGCATCCTTGTGAACAATTGATTACAGTTAAGGCATTGATTTTAGAATCCCAGAGATCATTTATATGACCCGGGAAATAGAAAAAAACATTGATTGGACACCCAGTACACTTCCTTATCCTTAGGCCTTTTTATAAGAGGCTCCCGGAGCCTCAAAAGAAAAAACATTATGAAAGAGGACATATGTCATCCTTTTGAATAATAGATTTTTTCTATTTTTTGAATATCAGCATTTGGTAAATGAAGCTCAACTTAAGGCTGGTGAGAACCGACCTTTCTTCTGGCTGTTTGCAAATGTTGTGGCTCTGGACAAACATGTGAATAAGGGGCCATCAGCTATATTCTGCATGCAACCCCTTTGATGATTGACGATAAACATGTGTCACCTGCAATCAGAGCTCGTTACTTCTGTCTAAATCATCTTCCTGGTATGGACAGGCCACTGTTTCCCACAGCAAGTCCGAAGCTTGAACTACAAGATTGTCTTGAGTATGGTAGGAAACCAAAGTTTATTTAATTCTGTACTATCACCACAAAAGCTGAACTTCTTGAACCAAGGAAAATGCAAGCAATTTCATGTGCTTATGGATGACAAGGACGTCCTGTCCTGTGGTGCACAGAGATGGAGAGGATTTTGGGCCTCCCTGTACACTACCCAGATGTCTCCAACATCACCAGAAACACAAGACAGCGACTCTTCGGAAGTTCCTGGAGTGTTCCGGTAGCCATCTCTTTGTTCCCTCGAAAGGAATACTTTATCAGTGTTTTTGTATACATCCGACAACAGCTTCGGAGACTGTGGTGACGCACATGTTATTTACTGTTGTTCCCGCTGTGGCAATATCAATTGTCATTAAAAAGGTAAGATTTGGGGGGGCGGAGCCTATAGCTGTTGCGGTAGGACATGTGTTTGAGGAGCTCCAGGTCTTACAATTTACTTTGGAGTTAGTTTTCAACCTTAATTTAATTTTCTTTTTGGGATTCATAGTCACACTTTATGGGGCTATCCAAGAGGAGCCTGGAGATACCTTACTCATATCGGCTTACCTATGTTCCTCAGCTGACTGTGTTACAGCTAGCCGCGACACTGAGAGGCCTCTCTAGCCTGATAGTGCTGTCAAAGCTGCCACCAATATACCCCCCCAGGACCCTGGGTTATCAAACCAGTTCTATAGTAACTGGACAACTCGTTAATCACAACTATTGACAAAGAGAAGGAAAAGCACTAGTCACCCCTTATATCAACGGGTACGGAAACCTGTATTTTGCCTTTCCAATATGGCGCCAGACACCAAACTAATCCTGAATGAAAAAAAAAAGGTAAGATTTGGACCAGCAGCAGGAAAGAGGACATATGGCATCCTTTTGAAAAATAGATTTCTGGAAAGGCATTGATTTTAGAAACCCGGGGATAATTTGTTTCAACCGGGAAATCTAAAAAAACATTGATTAGACACCCAGTACACTTATTTATCCTTAGGCCTTTTTAGCAGAGGCTCCAGGACCCTCAACAAAACCAGCAGCATGAAAGAGGACATATGGCATCCTTTTGAATATTAGATTACAGGAAAGGCATTGATTTTAGAAACACAGAGATCATTAGTTGCAACCGGGAAATAGAAAAAAACATAGATTATACACCCAGTACACTTCTTTATCCTTAGGCCTTTTTATAAGAGGCTCCCGGAGCCTCAACAGAAACAACAGCATGAAAGAGGACATATGGCATCCTTGTGAATAATAGATTACAGGAAAGGCATTGATTTTAGAAACCCGGAGATAATTTGTTGCAACCGTGAAACCTAAAAAAACATAGATTAGACACCCAGTACACTTCTTTATCCTTAGGCCTTTTTATAAGAGGCTCCCGGAGCCTCAACAGAAACAACAGCATGAAAGAGGACATATGGCATCCTTGTGAATAATCGATTACAGGAAAGGCATTGATTTTAGAAACCTGGGGATAATTTGTTGCAACCGTGAAATCTAAAAAAACATTGATTAGACACCCAGTACACTTTTTTATCCTTAGGCCTTTTTTTAGCAGAGGCTCCAGGACCCTCAACAAAACCAGCAGCAGGAAAGAGGACATATGGCATCCTTTTGAAAATTAGATTACAGGAAAGGCATTGATTTTAGAAACCCGGAGATAATTTGTTGCAACCGGGAATTTGAATCAAACAAATGATTCGATGGACACCCAGTACACTTCTTCCTCCTTCGGACCTCCAGGACCCTAAAAAAAAACACCAGCAGGAAAGAGGACGTATGGCATCCTTTTGAACAATAGAGTACAGGTACAGCATTGATTTTACAAACCCAGAGATAATTTTGGGCAAATGTGAAATAGAAAAAAAAATTGAGTGGACACCCAGTACACCTCTTTCTCCTTAGGCCTTTTTATAAGAGGGTCCAGGACTCTCATACAAAATACCAGCAGGAAAGAGAACATATGGCATCCTTTTGATTTTAGAAACCCACAGATAATTGTTTGGAAAAGTGAAATAGCCCCAAAAACCATGCTTGGACTCCCACTCCAGGTCGTTCTCCTTCAGCTTTTTTATAAGAGGGTCCAGCACCCTCAACAGAAACAACTGCAGGAAACACCACCACATATGCCATCCTTTTGCACAAGCGAGTACAGGTATGGCATCCATTTTAGAAACCCAGAGATAATTGAGAGGAACCAGGAACATTTTTCTAAAAATGTGATGGGGCTTCCATTACAGGTCGTTCTCCTTCATCCTTTTTATACCATGGGCCACGACCCGCAACAGGCACAACAGCATGAAACACCACATATGCCACCCTTTTGCACAATAGAGTACAGGTATGGCATAGATGGAACACGGAGATAATTTAGAGCAACCAAGAGACGGATAAAGATGCTTGGTCGGTCCTCCTCCTTCAAATTTGTGACATTTTGTGTTCAATTTAATGGTCCACCAGATATGAGTGGTTTGCTAAGTTGTACAATTCGTAACAGTTTAATAACTAGTGTTATGTGCCTTATTTTTTTTATTTGAGTTTTGTACCCACAGAGCTGCAGCAGAGGCCAGAAAAATAAGGAATGTACAAATGACTGAAAAAATTGGGTATTGTTGTAGCAACTGCTGTAGCAGCGGCCAGAAAAATTGATGTTTGTAAAACATTTATAAAGTGCCCTAAAAGCTTGTGGCTTGAACACTAGTTGTTGGCGGATAAGTCAAGCAAGTCCTCCGGCTTTATAACAAAAAAAAAGGCCAGCCTGTGTACCAGTTGTAGCCCAAGCCAGCTCATCTCATCATCAGGCCTTTTTTATTCAAATGTATCACCCAATGTCAGTCCCTTCGGGATCCAGCCCTCATTCATTTTTATAAAAGTGAGATAGTCAAGGCTTTTTTGACCTAGGCGACTTCTCTTCTCAGTGACAAAACCTCCTGCTGCACTGAAAGTCCTTTCGGACAGGACACTTGAAGCGGGGCAGGCCAGAAGTTCCATTGCAAATTGGGATAGCTCAGGCCACAAGTCCAGCCTGCACACCCAGTAGTCAAGGGGTCCATCACTCCTGAGAGTGTCGAGATCTGCAGTTAAAGCTAGGTAGTCTGCTACCTGTCGGTTGAGTCTTTCTCTAAGGCTGGATCCCGAAAGGCTCTGATGGTGCATGGGAGTTAAAAAGGTACGCATGTCCTCCATCAACAAGACGTCAGGAAAGCATCCGGTCCTTGCCGCCATGGTCGTGGGAGGAGGAGGATTAATTTCATCTCTTCCCCTGTTACATTCCCGTGGTGCTGTGACATCACCCGTATACGCTGTGTAAAGCATAGTTTTTAATTTATTATGAAAATGCTCCATCCTTTCCGACTTGCGGGAATTTGGAAACATTTCAAGCACTTTATGCTTATACCGGGGGTCAAGGAGCGTGGACACCCAGTACAGGTCCTTCTCCTTCAGCTTTTTTATACGAGGGTCCCTCAACAGGCGCGACAGCATGAAAGAACCCATTTGAACAAGGTTGGATGCCGAGCTAATCATGTCCCGTTCCTCCTCCTCACTGATCTCACTGATGGTATCTTCTTCCCCCCAGCCACGTACAAAACCACGGGTACCAGAGAGGTGACAACAATGAGCACCCTGTAGTGCCTGTTGTGCTCGGTCTTCCTCCTCCTCCTCCTCAAATCCACATTCCTCCTCTGACTCCTCTTCCTCACAATCCTCTTCCTGCATTGCCGCAGGTCCAGCAAGCGATGCTGATTTGGCTGTTTGTGGGGGTGATGGACACCACAACTCGCCCGCTTCCTCTTCACGCTCATCTACTGCCTGATCCAGCACTCTTCGTAGGGCACGCTCCAGGAAGAAAACAAATGGTATGATGTCGCTGATGGTGCCTTCGGTGCGACTGACAAGGTTTGTCACCTCCTCAAAAGGACGCATGAGCCTACAGGCATTGCGCATGAGCGTCCAGTAATTTGGAAAAAATATCCCCAGCTCCCCAGAGGCTGGCCTAGCACCCCGGTCACACAAATACTCATTAACAGCTTTTTCTTGTTGGAGCAGGTGGTCAAACATTAGGAGTGTTGAATTCCACCGTGTCGGGCTGTCTCAAATCAAGCGCCTCACTGGCAGGTTGTTTCGACGCTGGATATCGGACAAGTGCGCCATGGCCGTGTAGGAACGCCTGAAATGGCCACACACCTTCCTGGCCTGCTTCAGGACGTCCTGTAAGCCTGGGTACTTATGGACAAATCGTTGTACAATTAGATTACACACATGTGCCATGCACGGCACATGTGTCAACTTGCCCAATCTCAATGCCGCCACCAAATTACTTCCATTGTCAGAAACAACCTTGCCAATCTCCAGTTGGTGCGGAGTCAGCCACTGATCCACCTGTGCGTTCAGGGCGGTAAGGAGTGCTGGTGCGGTGTGACTCTCGGCTTTCAGGCAAGTCAACCCCAAGACGGCGTGACACTGACGTACCCGGGATGTAGCATAGTACCTGGGGAGCTGTGGGGGTGCCATAGATGTGGAGCAAGACGCAGAAGTTGAAGAGGACTCAGCCGAGGAACAGGTTATGGAAGAGGATGGAGTAGGAGGAGTAGAGGAGGTAGAAGCAGGCCTGCCTGCAAGTCGTGGTGGTGTCACCAACTCTTCTGCAGAGCCACGCATTCCATGCTTGTCAGAAGTCAGCAGGTTTACCCAATGCGCAGTATAGGTGATATACCTGCCCTGACCATGCTTTGTAGACCAGCTATCCGTGGTCATATGGACCCTTGCTCCAACGCTGTGTGCCAGACATGCCACAACTTTCTTTCTCACAACAGAGTACAGGTTTGGGATTGCCTTTTGTGAAAAGAAATTTCTGCCAAGTACCTTCCACTGCGGTGTCCCAATAGATACAATTTTTTTGAAAGCATCAGACTCCACCAGCTTGTATGGTAAAAGCTGTCGGGCTAAGAGTTCAGACAAGCCAGCTGTCAGACGCCGGGCAAGGGGTGACTTTGAGAAATTGGCTTCTTACGCTCAAACATTTCCTTGACAGACACCTGACTGTGGGCAGATGACAAGGAACTGCTACGTAAGAGAGACTGAGTGGAGGATGGTTGAGAGGGGGCAAGGAGAACAGCACTGGTTGACGTGGCTGAAGATGCTGGAGCAGGAGGAGGAGGGGTGGCTTTCACTTTGTGTGCTGCTTCTACTCATGTGTTCTTCCCATCGGCCTTTGTGATGGGAGACCATGTGCCTTTGCAAAGCAGTTGTACCTAGGTGGCTGTTGGACTTCCCACAACTCAGTTTCTTTTGGCACAGGTTGCAAATGGCATCGCTGTTGTCAGAGGAAGACACACAAAAAAATGCCACACTGCTGAGCTCTGCGATGACGGCATTATGGTGGTGGTGAACCTATAAGTGCATTACATTTTCTAAAATAAACAAAAAAACAGAGAAAAAAAAAAAAAGGAAAGAGGACATATGGCATCCTTTTGAACAATAGATTACATTTAAGGCATTGATTTGAGAAACCCAGAGATAATTTGTTGCAACCGGAAAATCTAAAAAAACCTTGATTAGACACCCAGTACACTTATTTATCCTTAGGCCTTATTAGCAGAGGCTCCAGGACCCTCAACAAAACCAGCAGCAGGAAAGAGGACATATGGCATCCTTTTGAAAAATAGATTTCTGGAAAGGCATTGATTTTAGAAACCCGGGGATAATTTGTTTCAACCGGGAAATCTAACAAAACATTGATTAGACACCCAGTACACTTATTTATCCTTAGGCCTTTTTAGCAGAAGCTCCAGGACCCTCAACAAAACCAGCAGCATGAAAGAGGACATATGGCATCCTTTTGAATATTAGATTACAGGAAAGGCATTGATTTTAGAAACACAGAGATCATTAGTTGCAACCAGGAAATAGAAAAAAACATAGATTATACACCCAGTACACTTCTTTATCCTTAGGCCTTTTTATAAGAGGCTCCCGGAGCCTCAACAGAAACAACAGCATGAAAGAGGACATATGGCATCCTTGTGAATAATAGATTACAGGAAAGGCATTGATTTTAGAAACCCGGAGATAATTTGTTGCAACCGTGAAACCTAAAAAAACATAGATTAGACACCCAGTACACTTCTTTATCCTTAGGCCTTTTTATAAGAGGCTCCCGGAGCCTCAACAGAAACAACAGCATGAAAGAGGACATATGGCATCCTTGTGAATAATCGATTACAGGAAAGGCATTGATTTTAGAAACCTGGGGATAATTTGTTGCAACCGTGAAATCTAAAAAAACATTGATTAGACACCCAGTACACTTATTTATCCTTAGGCCTTTTTTTAGCAGAGGCTCCAGGACCCTCAACAAAACCAGCAGCAGGAAAGAGGACATATGGCATCCTTTTGAAAATTAGATTACAGGAAAGCATTGATTTTAGAAACCGGGAGATAATTTGTTGCAACGGGAATTTGAATCAAACAAATGATTCGATGGACACCCAGTACACTTCTTCCTCCTTCGGCCTTTTTATAAGAGGGTCCTGGACCCTCAAAAAAAAACACCAGCAGGAAAGAGGACGTATGGCATCCTTTTGAACAATAGAGTACAGGTACAGCATTGATTTTACAAACCCAGAGATAATTTTGGGCAAATGTGAAAGCAGTTGTACCTAGGTGGCTGTTGGACTTCCCACGACTCAGTTTCTTTTGGCACAGGTTGCAAATGGCATCGCTGTTGTCAGAGGCAGACACACAAAAAATGCCACACTGCTGAGCTCTGCGATGACGGCATTCTGGTGGTGGTGAACCTATAAGTGCATTACATTTTCTAAAATAAACAAAAAAACAGAGGAAAAAAAAAAAAGGAAAGAGGACATATGGCATAATTTTGAACAATAGATTACATTTAAGGCATTGATTTGAGAAACCCAGAGATAATTTGTTGCAACCGGAAAATCTAAAAAAACCTTGATTAGACACCCAGTACACTTATTTATCCTTAGGCCTTATTAGCAGAGGCTCCAGGACCCTCAACAAAACCAGCAGCAGGAAAGAGGACATATGGCATCCTTTTGAAAAATAGATTTCTGGAAAGGCATTGATTTTAGAAACCCGGGGATAATTTGTTTCAACCGGGAAATCTAAAAAAACATTGATTAGACACCCAGTACACTTATTTATCCTTAGGCCTTTTTAGCAGAGGCTCCAGGACCCTCAACAAAACCAGCAGCATGAAAGATGACATATGGCATCCTTTTGAATATTAGATTACAGGAAAGGCATTGATTTTAGAAACACAGAGATCATTAGTTGCAACCAGGAAATAGAAAAAAACATAGATTATACACCCAGTACACTTCTTTATCCTTAGGCCTTTTTATAAGAGGCTCCCGGAGCCTCAACAGAAACAACAGCATGAAAGAGGACATATGGCATCCTTGTGAATAATAGATTACAGGAAAGGCATTGATTTTAGAAATCCGGAGATAATTTGTTGCAACCGTGAAACCTAAAAAAACATAGATTAGACACCCAGTACACTTCTTTATCCTTAGGCCTTTTTATAAGAGGCTCCCGGAGCCTCAACAGAAACAACAGCATGAAAGAGGACATATGGCATCCTTGTGAATAATCGATTACAGGAAAGGCATTGATTTTAGAAACCTGGGGATAATTTGTTGCAACCGTGAAATCTAAAAAAACATTGATTAGACACCCAGTACACTTATTTATCCTTAGGCCTTTTTTTAGCAGAGGCTCCAGGACCCTCAAAAAAACCAGCAGCAGGAAAGAGGACATATGGCATCCTTTTGAAAATTAGATTACAGGAAAGGCATTGATTTTAGAAACCCGGAGATAATTTGTTGCAACCGGGAATTTGAATCAAACAAGTGATTTGATGGACACCCAGTACACTTCTTCCTCCTTCGGCCTTTTTATAAGAGGGTAAGAGGGTCCTGGACCCTCAAAAAAAACACCAGCAGGAAAGAGGACGTATGGCATCCTTTTGAACAATAGAGTATAGGTACAGCATTGATTTTACAAACCCAGAGATAATTTTGGGCAAATGTGAAATAGAAAAAAAAAATTGAGTGGACACCCAGTACACCTCTTTCTCCTTAGGCCTTTTTATAAGAGGGTCCAGGACCCTCAAACAAAATACCAGCAGGAAAGAGAACATATGGCATCCTTTTGAACAATAGAGTACTGGTACGGCATTGATTTTAGAAACCCACAGATAATTTTTTGGAAAAGTGAAATAGCCCCAAAAACCATGCTTGGACTCCCACTCCAGGTCGTTCTCCTTCAGCTTTTTTATAAGAGGGTCCAGCACCCTCAACAGAAACAACTGCAGGAAACACCACCACATATGCCATCCTTTTGCACAAGCGAGTACAGGTATGGCATCCATTTTAGAAACCCAGAGATAATTGAGAGGAACCAGGAACATTTTTCTAAAAATTTGATGGGGCTTCCATTACAGGTCATTCTCCTTCAGCCTTTTTATACCATGGGCCACGACCCGCAACAGGCACAACAGCATGAAACACCACATATGCCACCCTTTTGCACAATAGAGTACAGGTATGGCATAGATGGAACACAGAGATAATTTAGAGCAACCAAGAGACGGATAAAGATGCTTGGTCGGTCTTCCTCCTTCAAATTTGTGGCATTTTGCGTTCAATTTAATGGTCCACCAGATATGAGTGGTTTGCTAAGTTGTACAATTTGTAACAGTTTAATAACTAGTGTTATGTGCCTTATTTTTTTTATTTGAGTTTTGTACCCAAAGAGCTGCAGCAGAGGCCAGAAAAATTAGGAATGTACAAATGACTGAAAAAATTGGGTATTGTTGTAGCAACTGCTGTAGCAGCGGCCAGAAAAATTGATGTTTGTAAAACATTTATAAAGTGCCCTAAAAGCTTGTGGCTTGAACACTAGTTGTTGGCGGATAAGTCAAGCAAATCCTCCGGCTTTATAACAAAAAAAAAGGCCAGCCTGTGTACCAGTTGTAGCCCAAGCCAGCTCATCTCATCATCAGGCCTTTTTTATTCAAATGTATCGCCCAATGTCAGTCACTTTGGGATCCAGCCCTCATTCATTTTTATAAAAGTGAGATAGTCAAGGCTTTTTTGACCTAGGCGACTTCTCTTCTCAGTGACAAAACCTCCTGCTGCACTGAAAGTCCTTTCGGACAGGACACTTGAAGTGGGGCAGGCCAGAAGTTCCATTGCAAATTGGGATAGCTCAGGCCACAAGTCCAGCCTGCACACCCAGTAGTCAAGGGGTCCATCGCTCCTGAGAGTGTCGAGATCTGCAGTTAAAGCTAGGTAGTCTGCTACCTGTCGGTTGAGTCTTTCTCTAAGGCTGGATCCCGAAAGGCTCTGATGGTGCATGGGAGTTAAAAAGGTACGCATGTCCTCCATCAACAAGACGTCAGGAAAGCATCCGGTCCTTGCCGCCATGGTCGTGGGAGGAGGAGGAGGATTAATTTAATCTCTTCCCCTGTTACATTCCCGTGGTGCTGTGACATCACCCTTATTCGCTGTGTAAAGCATAGTTTTTAATTTATTATGAAAATGCTCCATCCTTTACGACTTGCGGGAATTTGGAAACATTTCAAGCACTTTATGCTTATACCGGGGGTCGAGGAGCGTGGACACCCAGTACAGGTCCTTCTCCTTCAGCTTTTTTATACGAGGGTCCCTCAACAGGCACGACAGCATGAAAGAACCCATTTGAACAAGGTTGGATGCCGAGCTAATCATGTCCCGTTCCTCCTCCTCACTGATCTCACTGATGGTATCTTCTTCCCCCCAGCCACGTACAAAACCACGGGTACCAGAGAGGTGACAACAATGAGCACCCTTTAGTGCCTGTTGTGCTCGGTCTTCCTCCTCCTCCTCCTCAAATCCACATTCCTCCTCTGACTCCTCTTCCTCACAATCCTCTTCCAGCAAGCGATGCTGATTTGGCTGTTTGTGGGGGTGATGGACACCACAACTCGCCCGCTTCCTCTTCACGCTCATCTACTGCCTGATCCAGCACTCTTCGTAGGGCATGCTCCAGGAAGAAAACAAATGGTATGATGTCGCTGATGGTGCCTTCGGTGCAACTGACAAGGTTTGTCACCTCCTCAAAAGGACGCATGAGCCTACAGGCATTGCGCATGAGCGTCCAGTAATTTGGAAAAAATATCCCCAGCTCCCCAGAGGCTGGCCTAGCACCCCGGTCATACAAATACTCATTAACAGCTTTTTTCTTGTTGGAGCAGGCGGTCAAACATTAGGAGTGTTGAATTCCACCGTGTCGGGATGTCGCAAATCAAGCGCCTCACTAGCAGGTTGTTTCGACGCTGGATATCGGACAAGTGCGACATGGCCGTGTAGGAATGCCTGAAATGGCCACACACCTTCCTGGCCTGCTTCAGGACGTCCTGTAAGCCTGGGTACTTATGGACAAATCGTTGTACAATTAGATTACACACATGTGCCATGCACGGCCCATGTGTCAACTTGCCCAATCTCAATGCCACCACCAAATTACTTCCATTGTCAGAAACAACCTTGCCAATCTCCAGTTGGTGCAGAGTCAGCCACTGATCCACCTGTGCGTTCAGGGCGGTCAGGAGTGCTGGTGCGGTGTGACTCTCCGCTTTCAGGCAAGTCAACCCCAAGACGGCGTGACACTGCCATACCCGGGATGTAGCATAGTACCTGGGGAGCTGGGGGGGTGCCATAGATGTGGAGCAAGACGCAGAAGTTGAAGAGGACTCAGCCAAGGAACAGGTTATGGAAGAGGATGGAGTAGGAGGAGTAGAGGAGGTAGCAGAAGACCTGCCTGCAAGTCGTGGTGGTGTCACCAACTCTTCTGCAGAGCCACGCATTCCATGCTTGTCAGAAGTCAGCAGGTTTACCCAATGCGCAGTGTAGGTGATATACCTTCCCTGACCATGCTTTGCAGACCAGCTATCCGTGGTCATATTGACCCTTGCCCCAACACTGTGTGACAGACATGCCACAACTTCCTTTCTCACAACAGAGTACAGGTTTGGGATTGCCTTTTGTGAAAAGAAATTTCTGCCAAGTACCTTCCACTGCGGTGTCCCAATAGATACAAATTTTTTGAAAGCATCAGACTCCACCAGCTTGTATGGTAAAAGCTGTCGGGCTAAGAGTTCAGACAAGCCAGCTGTCAGACGCCGGGCAAGGGGGTGACTTTGAGAAATTGGCTTCTTACGCTCAAACATTTCCTTGACAGACACCTGACTGTGGGCAGATGACCAGGAACTGCTACGTAAGAGAGACTGAGTGGAGGATGGTTGAGAGGGGGCAAGGAGGACAGCACTGGTTGACATGGCTGAAGATGCTGGAGCAGGAGGAGGAGGGGTGGCTTTCACTTTGTGTGCTGCTTCTACTCATGTGTTCTTCCCATCGGCCTTTGTGATGGGAGACCATGTGCCTTTGCAAAGCAGTTGTACCTAGGTGGCTGTTGGACTTCCCACGACTCAGTTTCTTTTGGCACAGGTTGCAAATGGCATCGCTGTTGTCAGAGGCAGACACACAAAAAAATGCCACACTGCTGAGTTCTGCGATGACGGCATTCTGGTGGTGGCAACAGCATGCGTTGATGGGCGTCGGCGTGCTGTCTGGCTGACCCCTGGTGACGATGCATGCTGTCTGACTGTGCCACTAGCTCCTTGAGACGACCTCCCCATGCTTCCAAATCGTCTCCTCCTCCTCCTCCTCTCTGTCTCCCCATCTGAACTTTCCCCCTTTTCTTCTTCTCTTCTAGCAGGCACCCACATGATATCCACCGACACATTATCATCAACCGCTTCACTTGTATCTGAAACATCAAGAAAGGAAGCAGCAGCGGGTACAACATCATCATCATCATCATCACACCGTACCTCCATGTCGTCAATAACTCCTGTGACAGATCAAGTGAAGCGGCTGTGGTGCTAGTGTTGGTGGTGGCGACAGGAGGGGGAGTGGCACTGGTCACTTGAGACCTGCCCAAAGCACAGCTGGACTTAGATGGTGCGTCAAGGTTAGGAGGACTAGCAGCGGAAGCTGAAGAAGATTGGGTGTCCTGTGTTAGCCATTCAACTAGGTCCTCCTCAGAAGTTTTCGTGTCCCCCCTGGCACCCGGCGTCTGAACAATGTGCATATTTGTAGGGTCTAAAGGAATCACAGCACCACGACCACGACCACGGAACCTGCAGTGTGGCCTGCCTCTGCCTGTCATTTTTTTTTTAAATGGATACTAACAATACTATTACACCAATTGAGTGGTGGCACTGTGAAAGTGGGCACAGTATACGCTGTGAGACTGACAACAACAAAAAAGACAGATGTTTTAAAAATCACAAATTGTTAATTTTTTAAAATATTACAAGTACTGTGACAATAAATATGATTGTTTGGCACTAGTTGGCAAATGGGCCAGTCTGGCACACACGCTGGGAGAAAGGAAACTGCAATTCAATGGCACTAAGAGGCTGAAGAATCACAGTCAAAACAGTTATGATTAACAAAAATTCCAATCCTGTTACAATAAATATGATTGGTGGCACTAATTGGCTTGTTGGGACTGGCACATAGGCAGGCAGGCAGGCAGGCAGGAGGAAAATGCAATTCAAGGAGGGCACTAGTAGACTGCAGATTGACAGTCAAAACAGTGATGATTGACAAATTTTGCAATACGGTTAAAATAAATATGATTGCTGGCACTAATTGGATAGTTGGGCCTGGCACACAGGCTGGCAGGCAGTAGAAAAGTGCAATTCAATGGCATGAGCAAACTGAGGATTAAGATAAACAATCAAAATTTTTTTAATTTTAATTAGTAACTATACTGTGACAACAATTATGATTGGTGTAAATAGTTGGCAAGATGGCCTGGCACAAAAGGCTGTCAGGCAGGAGGTAGATGCAATTCAAGTACACTAGGAGACTGATTACTGACAGTCAAAACAGTGATGATTGACAATTTTTGCAATACTGTTAAAAGAAATATGATTGCTGGCAATAATTGGCTAGGTGGGCCTGGCACAGAGGCTGCAAGGCAGGAGGAAAGTGCAATTCAATGGCACGAGCAAACTGAGGATTCACAACAACTATTACCAAAAATTTTAATTTTTAATTATTAAGAATACTGTGACAACAAATATGATTGGTGTAAATATTTTTCAAGTAGGCCTGGCACACAGGCTTGGAAGGCAGTAGAAAAGTATAATTCTAGGGCACGAGCAAACTGAGGATAAAGATCAACAATCAAGATTTTTTTAATTTTAATTAGTAACTGTACTGTGACAACAATTATGATTGGTGTAAATAGTTGGCAAGATGGCCTGGCACAAAAGGCTGGCAGGCAGGAGGTAAATGCAATTCAAGGACACTAGGAGAAGGATTACTGACAGTCAAAACAGTGATAATTGACAATTTTTGCAATACTGTTAAAAGAAATATGATTGCTGGCAATAATTGGCTAGGTGGGCCTAGCACACAGCAGGCTGCAAGGCAGGAGGAAAGTGCAATTCAATGGCACCAGCAAACTGAGGATTCACAACAACTATTACCAAAAATTTTAATTTTTAATTATTAAGAATACTGTGACAACAAATATGATTGGTGTAAATATTTTTCAAGTAGGCCTGGCACACAGGCTTGGAAGGCAATAGAAAAGTGCAATTCTAGGGCACGAGCAAACTGAGGATTAAGATCAACAATCAAATATTTTTTAATTTTAATTAGTAACTATACTGTCTGTGACAACAATTATGATTGGTGTAAATAGTTGGCTAGACAGCCTGGCACAAAAGGCTGGCAGGCAGGAGGTAAATGCAATTCAAGGACACTAGGAGACTGAATACTGACAGTCAAAACAGTGATGATTGACAATTTTTGCAATACTGTTTAAAGAAATATGATTGCTGGCAATAATTGGCTAGGTGGGCCTGGCACACAGGCTGCAAGGCAGGAGGAAAGTGCAATTCAATGGCACAAGCAAACTGAGGATTCACAACAACTATTACCAAAAATTTTAATTTTTAATTATTAAGAATACTGTGACAACAAATATGATTGGTGTAAATATTTTTCAAGTAGACCTGGCACACAGGCTTGGAAGGCAGTAGAAAAGTGCAATTCTAGGGCACGAGCAAACTGAGGATTAAGTTCATCAACAATCAAGATTTTTTTAATTTTAATTAGTAACTATACTGTGACAAAAAAATATGATTGGTGTAAATAGTTGGCAAGACGGCCTGGCACAAAAGGCTTGCAGGCAGGAGGTAGATGCAATACAAGGACACTAGGAGACTGATTACTGACAGTCAAAACAGTGATGATTGACAATTTTTGCAATACTGTTAAAAGAAATATGATTGCTGGCAATAATTGGCTAGGTGGGCCTAGCACACAGCAGGCTGCAAGGCAGGAGGAAAGTGAAATCCAATGGCACCAGCAAACTGAGGATTCACAACAACTATTACCAAAAATTTAAATTTTTAATTATTAAGAATACTGTGACAACAAATATGATTGGTGTAAATATTTTTTAAGTAGGCCTGGCACACAGGCTTGGAAGGCAGTAGAAAAGTGCAATTCTAGGGCAAGAGCAAACTGAGGATTAAGATCAACAATCAAATATTTTTTAATTTTAATTAGTAACTATACTGTCTGTGACAACAATTTTGATTGGTGTAAATAGTTAGCTAGACGGCCTGGCACAAAAGGCTGGCAGGCAGGAGGTAAATGCAATTCAAGGACACTAGGAGACTGAATACTGACAGTCAAAACAGTGATGATTGACAATTTTTGCAATACTGTTTAAAGAAATATGATTGCTGGCAATAATTGGCTAGGTGGGCCTGGCACACAGGCTGCAAGGCAGGAGGAAAGTGCAATTCAATGGCACGAGCAAACTGAGGATTCACAACAACTATTACCAAAAATTTTAATTTTTAATTATTAAGAATACTGTGACAACAAATATGATTGGTGTAAATATTTTTCAAGTAGGCCTGGCACACAGGCTTGGAAGGCAGTAGAAAAGTGCAATTCTAGGGCACAAGCAAACTGAGGATTAAGATCATCAACAATCAAGAATTTTTTAATTTTAATTAGTAACTATACTGTGACAAAAAATTATGATTGGTGTAAATAGTTGGCAAGACGGCCTGGCACAAAAGGCTGGCAGGCAGGAGGTAGATGCAATTCAAGGACACTAGGAGACTGATTACTGACAGTCAAAACAGTGATGATTGACTATTTTTGCAATACTGCTAAAAGAAATATGATTGCTGGCAATAATTGGCTAGGTGGGCCTAGCACACAGCAGGCTGCAAGGCAGGAGGAAAGTGCAATTCAATGGCACCAGCAAACTGAGCATTCACAACAACTATTACCAAAAAATGTAATTTTTAATTATTAAGAATACTGTGACAACAAATATGATTGGTGTAAATATTTTGAAAGTAGGCCTGGCACACAGGCTTGGAAGGCTGTAGAAAAGTATAATTCTAGGGCACGAGCAAACTGAGGATTAAGATCAACAATCAAGAATTTTTTTAATTTTAATTAATAACTGTACTGTGACATCAATTATGATTGGTGTAAATAGTTGGCAAGATAGCCTGGCACAAAAGGCTGGCAGGCAGGAGGTCAATGCAATTCAAGGACACTAGGAGACTGATTACTGACAGTCAAAACAGTGATGATTGACAATTTTTGCAATACTGTTAAAAGAAATATGATTGCTGGCAATAATTGGCTAGGTGGGCCTAGCACACAGCAGGCTGCAAGGCAGGAGGAAAGTGCAATTCAATGGCACCAGCAAACTGAGGATTCACAACAACTATTACCAAAAATTAAAATTTTTAATTATTAAGAATACTGTGACAACAAATATGATTGGTGTAAATATTTTTCAAGTAGGCCTTGCACACAGGCTTGGAAGGCAGTAGAAAAGTGCTATTCTAGGGCACGAGCAAACTGAGGATTAAGATCAACAATCAAAAATTTTTTAATTAGTAACTATACTGTCTGTGACAACAATTATGATTGGTGTAAATAGTTGGCTAGACGGCCTGGCACAAAAGGCTGGCAGTGGCAGGCAGGAGGTAAATGCAATTCAATGGCACTAGGAGACTGAATATTTGCAGTCCAAAAAATTATGATTTTTATTTTTTTATATACTGTTACAAAAATTATGATTGGTGCCACTAATTGGCTAGTTGGGCCTGGCACACAGGCTGGCAGATATGAGTCGTGGATGGTAGGTAGGGCAGCAATTTAACACAGAAAGTAGAAAGAGGGCGCCACAATAGCGTGATACCATCTGGATATGTAGGTATAGATATAAGTAAGTATTATGCTTACCAGATTGTGTGACACTGTGCTGTGACAAGTGCAAGAAAGCAGGCTAGCACTTATTAGTGGCTAGTACACTGTGGAAGCCAAGCTCCAAAGGCACTTGTCCTAGTTGAAACTCTGAGTGTGTCTCTTGTTGGCTGGACTTCAGGTGCTGCAGAGGTGTAATCTTTAGTGTGTTGTTCAGTTGGTATTGATAAACCACAACACAGACAACTTCAAATAAAATGGCTTTTAATACTTATGACGCGTTTCTCAACCTCAAACAGGTTGTTTCATCAGATAAAAAAGTGAATGCCATCATTAACAATTGTTAACAATTTATACACATTTGTGTGTCAAAAGAGTAAGTTGTCATCATATGTGTAATCCAATAGAAAAACATGTGTGTGCATTCAGCTGTGGAAACCAAAACAGGCTCCCAGCTGTTACAATTTAATAATTTAGACAGAGTAATAAGGTTAGAATAGGGTGTGTATAAATGTAAGAATCTAAACTTTTAACCTATTGGTTACATTGTGAAATTGAATGAACAAATAAAACAATCTTATCACTTTGTTTTCATTAAAAGTTATTACATATATAACCTCACTTAATCATTTATTGTGATAGACACAATCCTTTTGAAAAAAATAATAATTTAAAATAAGTGTATGTATGGAAAATGCATAGTTCATTAAATAATCAGGATCTGAATGGGATTCTAAACTTTTAACCTATTGTTTGCAATGGTGAAAGTGATGATTTAAAGAAAATGTTATTATTAGGTTTTTGTAGAAGATAGATACTTGTATAGCCTCAATATAGTTTGTTATAATGGCTTGAAACATGTTTCACCTCAATAATAGTTTGTTATAGTAAACATAATCTATTTTAAAAGGAAATTATCACTTTGTTTTCATTAGAAGTTATTGCCTATGTAACCTCACTTAGTAGTTTATTGTGATAGACACAATTCTTTTAAATATGAAAAAATATGTTTAATTGTAAAAAAGTATGTGTATGTAAAAAAGGGTGATTCAATAAATAATAAAGTTCTAGATAGGAGTCTTGACCTTTAACCTGTTGTTTGCATTATAAATAAGAAGAATTAAAAAAGTGTTATTACTTGGTTTATGTTGAAGATAAATACTTGTATAGCCTCAATATAGTTTGTTATAGTGAATTAATGTATATATAACCTCAAAAAAAATGAGTTTGTTATAATATACACAATCTTTTTTGAATATAAAAAGGTGTGTTTGTACATAGGGATGTGTATGTATAAAATGAATTATTCAAAAAACAGAGGTATTTTTGTATATGCATATGCATGCAAACATGTTTATAAACCCCCCTCCCCTGTCAAATGTCTGCATCATGTGCCTGTGCACCCACGCTTATAGTTGTGTTGTTTGTAATTGTTTGTTTGGGAAAATAATTGTTTTGTTAGAAAGATGAAGAAAAGGAATATTTCTCTTTGAGTGTATGGTATGTGTAAAGTGTGAATAATAATTAGTAATCTGTGTCTGAAATTTCATAATGAAATCTGGTATTTGATATGAATTTGATATAAATTTAAATTTCTAATTGGTACCTATTTTCTCTCACATTTAACAGATGCAATCAGATTATTAATAATAATAATAATAAAATTACTATCTGGATATGTAGTTCTGCCCTATTTTTCCAATAGTGTATCTGGCCTATGAATGTTATAAAATAAATTAGTATTCTGTATCAGAAGAGGATAAATTCAATATTGTAATAGCTGTAGATATCTATCAATTGAACAAAAAATAGCAAGAGCACTACACTGGTAAAATAGGAACGCTCAATGTATTACTTTAATGTATACAGAGAATATATTCAAGTTATTTACATACAACGTATCCTTTTCTATGACTGTGTCTGGATACCATGCATAAATTCATCAAATTTCTGTATTTTTAATATAGGGTATATGCATATATACCTTGTGAGCTTGAGTGCTTGTGCATGAAACGACACTAGTTACGAGTATAGTCTATATCATAGAAGATAGAGACTGAAAGAATGCACCTTAGTAGCACTTCAGTTCCTTATGAAGTTATTAATATTAGTATGAAACTTAAACAGCCATTGTGAGCCAAAGGTTTGAAAGAAAATTAAAACATAACTTTTATTAAATCAACATTGGATTAAAACAATTTTTTGGTTGTGTAAGTGTGTGTACTTTAAAAACACATAGCAACTTTACTAAAGATAAAGAAGTGGCACTGAATATCAAGTGGATAGATTACCTCTATTGTAAAATATTCTGGATTATCTAAATAGTAAATATAAATCTATCCAATGAATAATTGTCTTGTGTTCTGGGGTATTCTACACCGCTGTATATTTCAAAATTCTGTCATGCAGACATTCACGTATATAGTTAAGCAACCGTTTTTGAAAAGTAAATAACAAAGTACTATCAGTGAAGGTTACTTTAGTAACTGATATACTTGAGTAATTTTGTATTTTTCACTTTGTGGATAAGTAAATCTCTATATAAGCATTATTAACTCCTTCAGGTAAATTACTGAGTTCCTGATAGTTATAAGTTTATAATACGGCTTTGACTCAACCTTAATATATTATCCCTTATGTTGCAGTAGATTATATTGTAGGTATGTATACACAATATATAATTACAATATACATTTTTTTGAATATCAGAAGTGACTTAAATATCTTTTGTAATTTAATATATACTGTGTAGTTAATCAGTTTTTGCAACAGGGTTTTATTTTGGATATCTTAGTTTTAAGTCTGGCATGTGTTGGTGCTTTGGTGTACAAACTCCAGTGGTATATACTTTGTGGCAAAAAGTATATCTCACTTTGTATATTATCTACTGTTTTTAGTCACTTGGCAGCCTTAGCATATTTTACTTTTATAATATATAACATTTAATACATGAAAGACGGTATTCTAGATATTTATAAAAGTTTCTTTGAATGATATATTCTATGCAGCCCGCTTGGTTTGTGTATCAATAGCCTGTCGCTGGTGGTTACAGTATAAGTATAAGTAACCAGTTATAAGTTCTGGGCGTTATAGCTTGGAAATATTCACAAGTTATTGATCTTTACTTTGTTCTAAAGTGGCTGTCTTTTAATTTCTTTTAAAGTTAGCTATTACAGCTTTATACCGTCTAAAATACTAGAAGTTGTATTATGGCACTGTTATTGCTAGTACCCATCTTTTGTACACTTATACTATCAACAAGTGATTGATGCGGTATAAGCTGGAGTTGCCCGAATATGTGACTAACAGTTATAATAGTGATCCATAATTGGCTTTTCAAAGTTGCCACTAGCTAACCGCTATAGCTATAAGATATTATTATATAGTTTTTTAAAATCTATATCCGTGCGGTTGATTTCGCAGGTTGGCGGTTATAACTGTTATTCTATTAACCTGTGAATAGCTTTTGACAATTGCCACTAGCGGTTTTCAAATAACCCCTAAGGTATTAGTACTGATTTAGACCAAATGCCACTATATCGAAGCGTTACTTTTTAAAGTTTACTATGCCATTTAAAAAAGAAAAACAACAGGGTATTGTCAGATACCCATCCCTAACATGTTTCGCCGATAGCGTTTCGGCTTTTTCAAAGGTGACGCGGGCCGGCGTCTCAGGGTATTTAAATGCATATGCACAAACCCATTGGCTGCATTTCAACCAATCACAATCCTCTGCAAAGCTTGAGGAGGCGTTGTTTCGGCATGATTGACATTTATGATGTTGGGAACTTAATCCCATACTTGACAGATGGAATACACTTGTGTATGAGACATACATTTGAAAACATTGAAGTTATATGAAGTGTATTTTAATAAAATTTGATACTGACGTGGTGTAGCGTGACGGAATTTAAAGTACGATCATATGTGGCCATCGATTGTCATATCAGCATTTTATTCTCACCTGCTCTGTGGCAAGGTATATTTGTTCACATTAATTTATTGTTAGCTTATTGCCTAAGTGTAGTGATTTTTAAGGTCATCGTTATACTTTATACTCAGGATCATATTCAATAAATTTTGTACTGTTTCCATTCGGGACGTACACATAATACCCTCTATTACAGTCTCCCTCGTAACACAGTTTGCATCAATTACCATTATGAGTGATATTTATTATGCTTACGAGGGAAATCAAATATTGTTGCTACATATCTGCTGTGGCAAAACAAAACAAAACCCTCAGACTGCGATTCTCTCATGGTGGGACAATGTATATTGTTTATTTGTTTGATTAGTTTTCTGATTGTGACTTATCAAGAGGGGAGAGGAGGTGGGGGGATGTGATATTGTGATATAATGCATGAAGGAAGGGAAAAATAATAATAATAATTTATAACGACAGGGATGGTGTGACATAATTTGTGTTGTTATTAATGGAGGTGAAATGAAGTCACTGAAATGATTAGCTGATATAGATATCATTTCAATCTATTTTTATTTTTGATTTATTAATGGCAAAGTGTATTGAAGTAGAATAAATGTGGTGCATACAGGCAGAATTGCATTTGAGAAATAAATCGATTTATTTTTATTTTTAATTTTTAATAACGTAGTATGTCAAAATTGAATCCGTGTGGTACACATAGACAAAATTACATTTAAAAATTAATTAAATGATTTTATTTTTGTTTTTAATAACACAGTGTATCAAAATTAAAAAGGTGTAGTATGTGCAGGTGCAAATATGTTGGGAAGTAGAATACCCCATACCTAATGTGTTGGGGAATAAGGATGTGATAGTGAGGTGCACTGATGTGCCAAGAGTATGAGGACATGGATGTGTGGTAGTGTTGTGCACGTTATGCTAAGTGAAAATGTATTAGGAGCTAATTAAACACTAAGGGTAATACTGGTGATATATAGATGGACAATACTGGAGGATGAAAATAAAGTGAAGAATTGTGGATGGTGGTGAATGCACACAAATGGTGATAAGGGAGGTGATGAAAAAGACCCCCATTCCCAAATATTTATATTAATGTAACTCTTGATTTGATGGTCTTTCCCAAATCTATCAGTGATAGATTTGGGAAAGACCATCAAATCAAGAGTTACATTAATTGTAACTCCAGTGGAGTAATCTATGTCCTTCAGTGCAAATGTCCTAGAGTGTATATAGGTATGACGACAAGAACCGTACACACCCGACTGATGGAACATTTGCGAAACATTCGTAATGCCCCGAAAGATCTATCTAAAGACAAAAAAATTACGTCAGTAGCTTCGCATTTCTTTAAACACCATCAATCCAAAACATCTGAATTAAAATGCTTTGGAATCCAGAAAATATCCCTGGGACTAAGGGGAGGCGACCTTGAGACAGCGTTACTCAAGGCAGAAGCAAAATGGATATACCTAATGGATAGCGTATACCCCAAAGGCATGAATGAACAGAACAATTACTCAATGTTTATATGAGGAAACCTAATATCTGTAACATATTCAATAACAAGAAAATATTGTTGTAAACACTCTCCACAGCACCAAATGCAATGTAGGGCAAGATTCAAGACTCAGCTGTTCAATATAGATCCTTGAACTATAAATAAATATTATGCAAAGCTATACAACCAAACCAAAATAAAAATAAAAAAGTAACAAAACTATTAAAAGAATGTTCAGGTTAATTTAGCCCTTCCATCTTCACTCACATCAGTATCTTTTGGATGGAAATTAAAAAAGGGTAAAATCTTAGTTTAGCGTTCTAAATCATTTTCTCAGCCATATCTCATTATTTTCCTACAAAAATTGGCGTGGGGTTTCAGATGAGGGCTACCAACAATACTGCAGTGTTTGTGTCTCCAGGAACAAAAAGGGGAGCCATATTTTGTTTGATACAATGTATCCATGTAGGTGAGCAGAGCTGGCTGGCTGTGTAAAGTCTATGGGGAAAAAAGGGACTTTACACCCCAAAATATGGCTCCCCTTTTTGTTCCTGGAGACACAAACACTGCAGTATTGTTGGTAGCCCTCATCTGAACCCCCACGCCAATTTTTGTAGGAAAATAATGAGATATGGCTGAGAAAATGATTTAGAACGCTAAACTAAGATTTTACCTAAAAAAGATAGACACCTTAATCAAATATTTGGGAATGGGGGTCTTTTTCATCACCTCCCTTATCACCATTTGTGTGCATTCACCACCATCCACAATTCTTCACTTTATTTTCATCCTCCAGTATTGTCCATCTATATATCACCAGTATTACCCTTAGTGTTTAATTAGCTCCTAATACATTTTCACTTAGCATAACGTGCACAACACTACCACACATCCACGTCCTCATACTCTTGGCACATCAGTGCACCTCACTATCACATCCTTATTCCCCAACACATTAGGTATGGGGTATTCTACTTCCCAACGTATTTGCACCTGCACATACTACACCTTTTTAATTTTGATACACTGTGTTATTAAAAACAAAAATAAAATCATTTAATTAATTTTTAAATGTAATTTTGTCTATGTGTACCACACGGATTCAATTTTGACATACTACGTTATTAAAAATTAAAAATAAAAATAAATTGATTTATTTCTCAAATGCAATTCTGCCTGTATGCACCACATTTATTCTACTTCAATACACTTTGCCATTAATAAATCAAAAATAAAAATAGATTGAAATGATATCTATATCAGCTAATCATTTCAGTGACTTCATTTCACCTCCATTAATAACAACACAAATTATGTCACACCATCCCTGTCGTTATAAATTATTATTATTATTTTTCCCTTCCTTCATGCATTATATCACAATATCACATCCCCCCACCTCCTCTCCCCTCTTGATAAGTCACAATCAGAAAACTAATCAAACAAATAAACAATATACATTGTCCCACCATGAGAGAATCGCAGTCTGAGGGTTTTGTTTTGTTTTGCCACAGCAGATATATAGCAACAATATTTGATTTCCCTCGTAAGCATAATAAATATCACTCATAATGGTAATTGATGCAAACTGTGTTGCAAGGGAGACTGTAATAGAGGGTATTATGTGTACGTCCCGAATGGAAACAGTACAAAATTTATTGAATATGATCCTGAGTATAAAGTATAACGATGACCTTAAAAATCACTACACTTAGGCAATAAGCTAACAATAAATTAATGTGAACAAATATACCTTGCCACAGAGCAGGTGAGAATAAAATGCTGATATGACAATCGATGGCCACATATGATCGTACTTTAACCCCTTAAGGACCAGCGACGTACCCTGTATGTCACTGGCCTTTTTTTGGGACTTGATTGTTTTATAGCACAGTCTTGCCACCAGCATTGAGACTGCTCTATTCCACAAAGCCTGCTGGAGGGAGGGTATTAATAGCGTGTTCTTGCTAGACTTGCGCTATTATGTCCTGAAAAAAACATTAACGACCAGTGACATACAGGGTACATTGTGGTCATTAAGGGGTTAAATTCCGTCACGTTACACCACGTCAGTATCAAATTTTATTAAAATACACTTCATATAACTTCAATGTTTTCAAATGTATGTCTCATACACAAGTGTATTCCATCTGTCAAGTATGGGATTAAGTTCCCAACATCATAAATGTCAATCATGCCGAAACAACGCCTCCTCAAGCTTTGCAGAGGATCGTGATTGGTTGAAATGCAGCCAATGGGTTTGCGCATATGCATTTAAATACCCTCAGACGCCGGCCCGCGTCACCTTTGAAAAAGCCGAAACGCTATCGGCGAAACATGTTAGGGATGGGTATCTGACAATACCCTGTTGTTTTTCTTTTTTAAATGGCATAGTAAACTTTAAAAAGTAACGCTTCGATATAATGGCATTTGGTCTAAATCAGTACTAATACCTTAGGGGTTATTTGAAAACCGCTAGTGGCAATTGTCAAAAGCTATTCACAGGTTAATAGAATAACAGTTATAACCGCCAACCTGCGAAATCAACCGCACGGATATAGATTTTTAAAAACTATATAATAATATCGTATAGCTATAGCGGTTAGCTAGTGGCAACTTTGAAAAGCCAATTATGGATCACTATTATAACTGTTAGTCACATATTCGGGCAACTCCAGCTTATACCGCATCAATCACTTGTTGATAGTACAAGTGTACAAAAGCCGGGTACTAGCAATAACAGTGCCATAATACAACTTCTAGTATTTTAGACGGTATAAAGCTGTAATAGCTAACTTTAAAAAAAATTAAAAGACAGCCACTTTAGAACAAAGTAAAGATCAATAACTTGTGAATATTTCCAAGCTATAACGGCCAGAACTTATAACTGGTTACTTATACTTATACTGTAACCACCAGCGACAGGCTATTGATACACAAACCAAGCGGGCTGCATAGAATATATCATTCAAAGAAACTTTTATAAATATCTAGAATACCGTCTTTCATGTATTAAATGTTATATATTATAAAAGTAAAATATGCTAAGGCTGCCAAGTGACTAAAAACAGTAGATAATATACAAAGTGAGATATACTTTTTGCCACAAAGTATATACCACTGGAGTTTGTACACCAAAGCACCAACACATGCCAGACTTAAAACTAAGATATCCAAAATAAAACCCTGTTGCAAAAACTGATTAACTACACAGTATATATTAAATTACAAAAGATATTTAAGTCACTTCTGATATTCAAAAAAATGTATATTGTAATTATATATTGTGTATACATACCTACAATATAATCTACTGCAACATAAGGGATAATATATTAAGGTTGAGTCAAAGCCGTATTATAAACTTATAACTATCAGGAACTCAGTAATTTACCTGAAGGAGTTAATAATGCTTATATAGAGATTCACTTATCCACAAAGTGAAAAATACAAAATTACTCAAGTATATCAGTTACTAAAGTAACCTTCACTGATAGTACTTTGTTATTTACTTTTCAAAAACGGTTGCTTAACTATATACGTGAATGTCTGCATCACAGAATTTTGAAATATACAGCGGTGTAGAATACCCCAGAACACAAGACAATTATTCATTGGATAGATTTATATTTACTATTTAGATAATCCAGAATATTTTACAATAGAGGTAATCTATCCACTTGATATTCAGTGCCACTTCTTTATCTTTAGTAAAGTTGCTATGTGTTTTTAAAGTACACACACTTACACAACCAAAAAATTGTTTTAATCCAATGTTGATTTAATAAAAGTTATGTTTTAATTTTCTTTCAAACCTTTGGCTCACAATGGCTGTTTAAGTTTCATACTAATATTAATAACTTCATAAGGAACTGAAGTGCTACTAAGGTGCATTCTTTCAGTCTCTATCTTCTATGATATAGACTATACTCGTAACATCTATCAATTGAAGTCTGCTAGATCCAGGTTGGCATTCAACCCTTGTGGATGAAGAGTCTTCAGTCGGTAGATCCAGTATGTTTCACGTTGTCTAAGTCTGGTGAGTCTGTTATAGTCAGAACTCTTTGGAATAAAGTCAATGGGAATGTATTTGAAAATGTATGGATTTCCATTGTGTTTGGTTAGACAATGATTAGGTATGCTATGTTTAATTTTGTTTTTTTCTGGAATTTTTACAGTTGCGGTGATGATCACCCCATCTGTTTCTCAGTTTCCTGGAGGTGCGGCCTACATATTGGAGACCACATAAACACTCCATAAGATAAACGGTAAAAGATGAATTGCAGTTGAAAAAGATAGGAATTTGGAAAATCTCACCAGTGATTGTGGATTTGAAATTTTTGATCCCTGATTTGATAATTTTATAAGAGCTACATCCTGTTTTGCCACATTTGTAAATACCCCGAAGGCCAAATAGTCCCTTGTTCTGATTAGGATTTTGTAATGTTCTATTAGAAAGTTTGTGTTTTACTTTCTTACTGGGAGCTAGCTGATTTCTAAGTGTGGGCGCTCTTTTATATATGATTTTTGGTGTTTCTTTTACCAAATGTTTGAGAATGGGGTCCCTTTGTATTATATACCAATGTTTTTTTATGATGTGTTGTATTTTGTGAAAATCAGAATTATATTGTGTTATGAAAAAGGTTTCTTTCTCTCCAAAAGGTGTATCTGTTTTGTTGTTTTTTTTATCTGCTAGGATATCCTCCCTATTAAGATTTTTTGCTCTCTCAAGGGCCCTGTCTAGTAAAATGGGGGGATATTCTTTTTCAATAAACCTATTATATAATACTTGACTTTGTTCTAAAAAAGTGTTATAATCGCTACAATTTTGTCTCATCCTACGAAATTAACTATAGGGTACATTGTGTATCCAATTCCTGTGATGATTGCTGTGGTAATTTAAAAAACTATTACTGTCGACATCTTTAAAAAAGGTCTTAGATGTAATATTGTGTTCTTCTAAACTGATGATGAGATCTAAATATTCGATATTTTGGGTCTGAATGTTGGCCGTAAATTTTAGGCCCATGTTATTGCAGTTTAAATGTTCTATGAAATTGTTGGCCAATGATAGATCTCCTTCCCATAAGAAAATCAGATCATCTATATAACGGCCATAGAAGACCAGGTTCGCCCCAAAGTTTGCTGAATAGATGTATTTTTCTTCAAAGAAACCCATGAATAGGTTTGCAAAACTGGGGGAGAACCTGGTCCCCATGGCAGTTCCTTTGATCTGTAAGTAAAAATTGTCTTGGTATATGAAATAGTTATGCTGTAAAATAAACAAAGTGCTCTCTAATATATAATCACATTGTGTGCTTGGCAGATAAATATCCTTGTGAAGATAATGTGAAATTGCTAATAAACCTAAATCGTGCGAAATGTTCGAATATAAAGAGCTGACATCACAGGTGATCCAAGAAAGATTTCTATTGTTAATATTGATTTTTTGTAAATGTTGTAGTAAATGAGTGCTATCTTTGATATATGACGGTAAAGTGACTACATGTTTTTGCAGATATTTGTCTATAAAAAAAGATAAGTTGTAAGTTAAATTTCCGATTCCAGCAATAATTGGGCGTCCTGGGGGATTTATTTTGTTTTTGTGGATTTTGGGTAGATGATAATAGTGGGCAATACCTGGATTTTGTACTTTTAGGAAATCTCTTTCATTTTTATTCAAGATTTTTAGGGTGAACCCTTTTTCTATCAGTTCTGTATAAGACTTTAGAAATTTATCAGTGGGATCTCCTTGTAGTATTTGATAATGTTCCTGGTCTCCTAGAATCCTGTCTGCTTCCCTAATATAATCTGCCGAATCCTGGATAACTATTCTGCCGCCTTTGTCGGCGTCGTGGATGATGATGTTGGGGTTATTTTTAAGACTAGAAATGGCCTTTTGCTGGCTCATGAGACAATAATTTCTTTTTTTGTTCTTTGTCCTCAATAAATTGTCAAAATCTTCTAAAACCATACTGTGGTACAGATCTATATGATCCTTTCCTATATTAGTGGGATTGAAATTGGATTTATTTTTAACATCGGTATGTATATATCCATCAAACAGATGATTGGTAAGATCACTAGTTTCTGAATATAGGCAAACTAAATTGTTGTTTGGTGGCATGGAATCGGTCAAAATGGTTTGGGTCATTGAAGAATCGATATGATCAGTTTTGAGTTTTTATAACAGACTCACCAGACTTAGACAGCGTGAAACATACTGGATCTACTGACTGAAGACTCTTCATCCACAAGGGTTGAATGCCAACCTGGATCTAGCAGCCTTCAATTGATAGACATCTACAGCTATTACAATATTGAATTTATCCTCTTCTGATACAGAATACTAATTTATTTTATAACATTTATAGGCCAGATACACTATTGGAAAAATAGGGCAGAACTACATATCCAGATAGTAATTTTATTATTATTATTATTAATAATCTGATTGCATCTGTTAAATGTGAGAGAAAATAGGTACCAATTAGAAATTTAAATTTATATCAAATTCATATCAAATACCAGATTTCATTATGAAATTTCAGACACAGATTACTAATTATTATTCACACTTTACACATACCATACACTCAAAGAGAAATATTCCTTTTCTTCATCTTTCTAACAAAACAATTATTTTCCCAAACAAACAATTACAAACAACACAACTATAAGCGTGGGTGCACAGGCACATGATGCAGACATTTGACAGGGGAGGGGGGGTTTATAAACATGTTTGCATGCATATGCATATACAAAAATACCTTTGTTTTTTGAATAATTCATTTTATACATACACATCCCTATGTACAAACACACCTTTTTATATTCAAAAAAAGATTGTGTATATTATAACAAACTCGTTTTTTTGAGGTTATATATACATTAATTCACTATAACAAACTATATTGAGGCTATACAAGTATTTATCTTCAACATAAACCAAGTAATAACACTTTTTTAATTCTTCTTATTTATAATGCAAACAACAGGTTAAAGGTCAAGACTCCTATCTAGATCTTTATTATTTATTGAATCACCCTTTTTTACATACACATACTTTTTTACAATTAAACATATTTTTCATATTCAAAAGAATTGTGTCTATCACAATAAACTACTAAGTGAGGTTACATAGGCAATAACTTCTAATGAAAACAAAGTGATAATTTCCTTTTAAAATAGATTATGTTTACTATAACAAACTATTATTGAGGTGAAACATGTTTCAAGCCATTATAACAAACTATATTGAGGCAATACAAGTATCTATCTTCTACAAAAACCTAATAATAACATTTTCTTTAAATCATCACTTTCACCATGCAAACAATAGGTTAAAAGTTTAGACTCCCATTCAGATCCTGATTACTTAATGAACTATGCATTTTCCATACATACACTTATTTTAAATTAAACATATTTTTTTCAAAAGGATTGTGTCTTTCACAATAAATGATTTAGGCCTAGATTTGGAGTTTGGCGTTAGCCGTGAAAACCAGCGTTAGAGGCCCCTAACGCGGGTTTCTTACGGACACCGGTATTTAGAGTTCATTTACCGACACTCAAAAATCACTCAACGCTCAAATTTCTACCGACACCTCAGACCCAGTAGTAAACATATACCGACAAAATAAACATTTACGAATCAAAAAACAAATATTACACAAACTACAGTTACACTCATACAAACACTACACTATGTTTATTTTTAAATTTGAATAATTTTTCATCCAAATACAAAGGATCAAAGTTGCGAGATCTCGGGTGTTAGAAAAAAAAATACACAAATCCATTTTCCCATTGACTTACATTGACACACGGGAAAAGACCCTCATATACCTACATCTAACTAATAACATTATCACAAATATACACTCATCGATGCATACAAACAATATACACCACATGACATACAAAAAATATTTATTTATTACAAAAAGAACACGATTTAGTTACTTTTTCACACAAGCTCATGACGTCACTCACTTTACGAGGAAAACCAGTCTTAGAAAAAAAAAAAGACCAATTTTTAGAGCCTCCATTGACTTCTATTGGGAAGACGTGCTCGTGCACGCGAAACCCACATTTCCCTAACGCATGCAAATAGCGTAGACAGAAAAACTCCAAATACCAGCGCTAGAAAATACATGATTTTATGCGTTAGACCCAGCTATGATAAATAGATCAAGAAATGACTATTTCCCTATGGTGGATTTATCTATTTTAATTATTGAATATTCACAACACCATTAAATTGTTTCACACTTTTAGATTACATCAACTACAAATCAACATCACTAGTAACAAAATTTTATACAAAAAAATATTACATTTAAACGGACACAAAAATAATGTCAAATTTTCAGGATTCACAAACACTACACAATGGGAAACAATTCTCATTTACCTTTATTATTGCATTTCAGTTATTCAACTCATATGCTTGCAGCAACTGCATATCTACATAGGATTAACACATGATCAGTCATGGATGCACATACATTACTTTTAACATTCACTCATACATGTGCATTCAAATGATGGGGGAAAAACACATTACATTCTCTAGAGGAATCACAAAACACAACATATGGATTTTAATGTACTTTTAACATCATGATTCACTCACAAGAAACCATTAGGAATTACGTACAACAAGAACATCATTACACCAGATTACAGATGTCACTTTATGGGAAGGAACAACAATGCCACACCGCTATATAGAAGTCAGCATATGTGGGACACAATCACAATATATACGTACATGTACATAACACGCATCACCCATCACGCAACCACAAAGCACACATTTAGATTTTATTCAGCACACAATAACAATGTAGCACAATACAACAACACAATGAGGATTTCAGAACTACATAGGCAGGTTAATAATATCATGACGTCATTAGAAGATTCAACCATACACATCACAGATTCACCACTGTACCGCCCCTTTCGGAACTTTAACACTCAATACTACAATACAACATATACGTAAAGAACTGTTTGTAACAGCATTATTAGGGAGATTTGAATGGGACAATTAAGAAATATTGTCAGATCGCAAATCACTTATATATATAATACTACAGATGACAGCCGGAAGTTATTCAGTATTAGTGCCATTTTTATGGGACGCATACAATATTGACAGCTCGGCAATCACTTATATATACAATACTACAGATGGCAGATGGGAAGTTCTGAATAATTATTGCGATTTTAAAGGGACGCATACAATATTGACAGCTCGGCAATCACTTATATATACAATACTACAGATGACAGCCGGAAGTTATTCAGTATTAGTGCCATTTTAATGGGACGCATACAATATTGACATCTCGGCAATCACTTATATATACAATACTACAGATGGCAGATGTTACTTTATCGTTTACAAACAATATTTCAGCAACATTGATCGATCACATTATATGCACATTATATACAACTATGCACTTTCATTCATGTTAGCCTGGACGTGTGCTTGTTACTATAAGATCGCGTTTAAGAAATATTGATTATGCATATGAACATGCACTGTATGTGTGATATTTGACACTTTCACATTGAGATTCATTGTTGGAAAACAACATTTCAGCAAACAACAAAAAAACGCCCACTGTGAAAGCATTCGCGCCGCTCACATACAAACAAGTGAATACAATTAGCAATCATTACAAACTCACTACCATTGGACTAATTGTACTATAAATCCCCCACACAACATGGCCAAAGCATCACTTGTGATCCACATCAGATCAAGTGTTTACCTTGTTACGCTGTTTTCAAAGATGGATGATGACGAGGACATGGTAGACGCTGCTGGTGCTGCTATTGGCGAACTAGCTGTTGATCGAATCAGGCAGCCTTGGCGGCTCAGACTGAGACAAAGGGGTCATCTGGTTCGAGGTCCTCGTGTCTACAGGGTGAGACCAACCTTGGAAAACATGAGCGACTTTGAGGTTTATGATAAGTATCGGCTCGATCGCGAACAGCTCATTGGCCTTTACGATCTTCTTAAACCTCATTTGGAGCCACGTATACAAATAAGGACTGCTGTTCCCCCCATGAGTAAGATGCTAAGCTGTCTATACGTCTTGGCCTCTGGGAGTTTTCAATCCGGAGAACTGTACATGCATGGCCTGTCTCAAAATACATTCTCTGGGGTGTTTGATAACTTTCTGGACGCCATGGTACGTATCAGTAAGCAATACATAGGATTCCCACAAAATGATGCTGATTGGAGGCGCCTGAAGCGGGAATTCTTTGATATTGCTGAATTGCCCAATGTCTTGGGAGCCATAGATTGTACCCACATTGCGCTGCGTGCTCCAATTGATGACTTGCCCTTCAGAAATCGCAAACATTTTCATAGCCTCAACGTGCAGTATGTTTGTGACGCACGGATGAGGATTATGCATGTGTGTGCGAATTTTGCAGGAGCTTGTCATGATGCCCGCATCCTCTTTCAGTCGTCCCTGTGGAGACAGTTTGAGGAAAGACAAATGCCCCCTGGTTATCTCGTTGGTGAGTATTTGTGCACAACATGGTTAATTAGTTTGACAATTGCCACTGTAGTTTTAAAATGTTAGCGTCATGTTCAGCTATAGGATGCAATTTAACCATTTTTTTTTCCCCCCGCTAATGTCTAGTTTTAGTTCAATGCAGATATGTAGCATGTCTTACCTTAAATGCTCAGATAGAGAATGCAATGTAACCATGTAGTTAGCATTTTACACAAGGTTTGGTTTAGGAGAAATACGCATATGTAGCATGTCTTAGCTGAAATGGGAAGATATTAGCTAATGCAATTTAACCATGTCATTGTCTTTTTCCGCTAATGTCTAGTTTTAGTTCAATGCAGATATGTAGCATGTCTTACCTTAAATGCTCAGATAGAGAATGCAATGTAACCATGTAGTTAGCATTTTACACAAGGTTTGGTTTAGGAGAAATACGCATATGTAGCATGTCTTAGATGAAATGGGAAGATAGAGAATAATATAGAACTAGAATTTTTTTAATTTTTATAAAAAAATTGTTACTGGATTATCGTGTACAAAACTTTTTATTGGACTCCAAATACTATTTTGAGGATTCTGTTTGAATTATGTTCTGTTCATAATTTATAGGTGATTCTGGGTACATGAGCCAGCCTTGGCTCATTACCCCCTTGCGTAGCCCGACTGATGTGTCTGAGGAGCGCTACAATAGGGCTCATAAGAGAACCAGGGCGGTGGTTGAACGGATGTTCGGGCTCCTGAAGATGAGGTTCAGGTGCCTGGACAGGTCGGGAGGAGCCCTCCAGTACAACCCAAAGAAGGTGGCTAAGATCGTTGTAGCCTGTAGCGTCCTGCATAATATTGCACAGCGGGCTGGGATGCTGCAGGCCGTCCCGGTGGACAGAAACCTCCTCAGAGATGAGGAGGATGATCCTGTTCTAGAGGGGCCATTCCAGGACGAGGGGCTCAATGTCAGAGCAGACGTCATCAACCGCCACTTTAGACGGTAAAGAATAGAAGTTAGACTGGAGTATTGGCAATAGATGTGAACTCTAGGGAAATGACAAGTAGAGAATTGTGCAAACATGTTAGGATTGTTCATCAAATGCTAAAAATGTGTTTCATGTATTAATATAGGTGATGCTCTGGCCATTGGGTCCTGTAGTGAGTCTTTGCCACCTGGTTTTTAAAGAGGACATCAGATGGTAAGTATAAATGTATGGACTGTTGCTGGCATGAATTGTACACAAATACATCATATGGCATACATTTTCTAAACTAGTATTTAGTTTACACATTACTTAAAATGTAAATACTCAGAAAGGAATCCTCTAGCATGACTATGGTTCAATGTCACACATTAGAGGTTTGTTCTGCTCAATATGACTCATCTTCACACTTGATAGAAAATAACACAAGATGCTACACACGCTTAGTAAGCTAGTGACAGAAATTTATTATGAAATGGGGCGTGGGAGAGGGGTACAGAACTGATTCACACACTTGTAGTAAATTTTTATTAAACTTTTTCTGCCATTAGGGAGCTGACTTAATCTAAAGACTGAAAGGGAAGAATTAGAAGCCTGACAGTGAAGATTGCCCAGACTGACAGTGGAAAAATCCAAGATTGAAATTGAAGTATAACAATGGGATCATGTCTGGCATTATCTTTCAAATCTGCTGACCTTGAAAACCATACAAAGACATGTTCACATGGTAAGTGCCAACTATTTGATAGAATAAGGCTGTGGAGGCATCCTATAGGAGACACTTAGATGATTTTCTAATTTTTAGATGGTATTTCCCAGTCCTCTATTTTTTAAATGATGAATAAGACACCTATTGAAGATCAACTGTTTACCCCTGAATTGACTTTCAAAGACCATGCATTATCCAGGTTGGTGTACCAATGCATGCTAGTGAAGACTGTTGAATATTAGTAGCTTACATACATTAGTCATGTTTAGTTCATAATTAGATATTTAGGCATCACAATCAGACACTTAGATGAATTTCTAATTTTTAAATTGTATTTTAATCCTCTATTTTATGAAGTGATGAATAAGACACCTATTGAAGATCAACAGTTTACCCCTGAATTGACTTTCAAAGACCATGCATTATCCAGGTTGGTGTACCAATGTATGCTAGTGAAGACTGTTGAATATTATAACTTACATACATTAGTCATATTTAGTTCATAATTAGATATTTAGGCATCACAATCAGACACTTAGATGATTTTCTAATTTTTAGATTGGATTTTAATCCTCTATTTTATGAAGTGATGAATAAGACACCTATTGAAGAGCAACTGTTTACCCCTGAATTGACTTTCAAAGACCATGCATTATCCAGGTTGGTTTACCAATGCATGCTAGTGAAGACTGTTGAATATTAGTAGCTTACATACATTAGTCATGTTTAGTTCATAATTAGATATTTAGGCATCACAATCAGAAAAAGGAATACATATTATAGTTGATATAGAGGTATTTGAATGGACATGAAATATTACATTTATGTTCAGCATACATATGTATTTATTATTGGAATGTGATATACATTATTATGTATAATTCGAAATTCTGATATTTAAATGTAATTTTTCAAACACAATATAATGGTGTATGTTTATTTTATTTAGTTTAAAATTTAAATCATAAATATCTTTATAAAATGTTGAACAAAGTTAGAGCAAAGACACAAGATGATTGTAAATGTATTTTATGAATATTTTACAATGTGTGTATTAACTTTGAAAAAAAATCTTTTTTAATTTCAGATTGTCATCTGATGACTTCCAGGACTATTTTTTGTTTTCAAAAATTTTTAATTTTTTTAAATGTTAATAATCCACATTTTATTATTAAATATCCTCTTTTGAACAGATTATAATAAATATCCATATAATCTGTCAATAAAAACAATTTGACTCCCATGACTGGTAGTTGTCTATTTGACAAGCACATGCATAAGGTCAAATAATGCATTAATTTTATAAAATCCACTGATTCAGAGAATATTAAATTAAACTATCTTTTTTAAATTAATTGAGGAGTGAGATCCATCGATGTTTTTCTTTTGAAATTCTTAGATGTTCAAATAATTTCGGATATGTATTCAAAATTTGACATTAATTATTTTGTTTCACTTTTAAGAAGGGGAAGTGGTTCACTTACATTAAAGTGACAGTGTTGTTGAATGTAAAATTAATTTTATAAGATCTTGTATCTTCCTTAGGTATCTCAAAACATTATTCTATTAAATGTATCAATATTTACATTTCTAAATGGTAGGTCATTTAACGTCATATTTTTCATAAGCTAGTTATTGGATGCCATGTTAATAGATTTTATTTTCTTGTGGAGTCATTTAAAGGGACATTTTACTATAGTTATTAATATTATGTAGTTTTTAAAATCTTACCTCTTGGGTTAGACATCACATATGTATATATAATTTTCATTCCCCTTTAGTTTCTTTTGTCAATGTTAAATCAACATTCAAAATGTTTTGGTCCTTAAAGGGACATTCACAAAGTATATTGTGTCTTAATTTTTAAAAAATCTTAAAAGAATTTAAACATATTTAGAAAGTACTATAGAATTACATTCAGTCTTTAAATATACTTTGAAAAATATACATCAATGCACATATCTTAGTCAATTACATAAGGCATCTAAGTGCAACCAACAATCATCATCATCATCATCAAAATAGCCTATGTAGATATGTATTTAATCCAAGAATATATATAATTACAATCTAATTATTGAATAACAAAACATATTAAGGTGTTAAAATATTATAATCTTATCCAAAATGCATACATAACATATAGCTTAATGTCCCTCTAAGCTGAAGACTGCAAAATACATCCATTACAATATATATTTCAGGCAGTGTGTAAAACAATCCAGAAGTAAATATAAATATGCTTTACTCATATGTTATACTAATTTAGCAAAAGGAAGGTGCCTAGGTTTATGATTTTTCAAGCATTATTGTGAAATGTCTCTTTAAAGGGACATGAACCCAAAATATACTTAAAGGGAGACAGTTAAAAAATTATTGATTTATACATTCTGAATGAGTATTGTATTTTAAGCAACTTTTAAATTTGTCTCAGATTATCAATGTTCCTCGTGATGTTGCTATCATTATTTTAAAAATAAGGCATTAAATAGATAATTTTTTTTGCTTCAGTACTCTGGACAGAACTTTTTTTTGTTTGGTTGGATTAATTGATCCAACAATCATCAAGGAAAACCCAGGTTTTTTGCAAAAATTGTCCGTAATCTAAAATATCATTATTGATTTGCAAAGAAAAATAACAAGATATTTCTTAACATTTGAGAATCGGATTAAATTATAAAGTTGCTTAACATTTCATGCTCAGTCTGAATCACGAACGCTAAATTTGTTTGGACAGTGTCCCTTTAAGAGATTTAAAGAGTGTATTTACTTCTCTTCTTATCTTGACATACTTTGCTTGAAAAGCATATCGAGATAGGCTCAGTAGATGAAGATTGGTGGATGCACAGAGATGCCTTATGTGATTGGCTCAACCATGTGCATTTAAATTTCTTCTGTTGAGGATATCTAAATACTAAGATGAATTGAGTTACATTTTAAAGTCTAAAAGTTTTTCAATCTCTACAGATCATTTGATAGAATTGTTTGTTTGTAATGTCTATTTAAAAATAAAGACGCCATTGCACAATAACATATATGAGCACTTCAGACAAATACAAGCTCGAGGTTTATTTACTAATAACAAACAAACCTGTAGTTTAACATTTATAAACCGATTATCCAAGTTAATGACATTATAACCTGAATTTGAACATTCAGAAATGTTGCGTGGGAAACGGATCTTGAAACACCAGATTTGCATCTTTAAACATTAGAGTCTAATGTCACGCAATAGCACACAATCAATGTGCTTTATAAATACATTTAATAGAGCAATGTCAATACTTCACAATAAGTCAACAAATTGATTTTATGAACAATAAAGACATACAATATTAAATGTGTATTTGTATTAAAGAAACAGACCGTTATTAAACCGAAAAATGTCTACAACATTTAATAATGTGACACTATTAGATTTTAAAGAGAATTTAAACTTTAATATTTAACGGATCACGGATATTAAATCTGCGTCACACATATCCGCATGACAGGCCCATGAGTTACAAATAAGTCTACATGAAAAATGAAGTAACAGCACCACCAAGCGGTATGTGTAAGGAAGTTACTAAGATGTGAAACATTAAGGAACGGCCAATCCGAGTTCATCACACAAACACAACTTGAGTCAGGATGGTCTCACAGACATTCTAACAATATTTCAAACTTTTATCCAATCAGATGTACAGATAACTTGTCCCATGGTGCATCTCATGTTTACTTCACCATATAAAAGTCCATTACACGTTGCCATCTTTGTCAGTTCTCTAATGCCTGCAGGCAATATATATTTTTTTATTTAAAAAAAAAAATCAACAACCCAGCAGGCATGTCACCTCCCAGATTCACCAAGCAGGAGAGCGCTGCACTGGTCCACGCCGTCAAGAACTTTTATCCCCAGCTGTTTGGGAACAAGAGGAGGTCGACAGATGCGCCTGTTAAGAAGGCCCTCTGGGAGCCTATCACCAATGCGGTTAGATTGGTGTGTGACGTCCAGAGGAGCCAGGATCAGATCATGAGGAGATTCGGAGATATGAGGTTGCGCTTGACAAAAAAAGTCAACCTCATAAGGGAGTGGGTACAAGCCCGTAAAAGAAGGGGCCAAAGAAAGGCCCCGTGGAAACTCTACCTACTCCCTTATGAGGTGACTTTATGCGAGCTCCTCAATCTCCGGGTCCCCAAAAGATTTAGATCCTCGCCATCCTCAGCCTCCTCTTCTTCCCTCCCAGCTGCGGGATCTGAAATTCCTGACGCGGGGGCCAGGGCAGCTGCTTCTCCATCCGGTGGCCTGGGAGGAGCCGATAGAGAATCTGAACCAGGTAACTATCCATCTTCATATAATATCTTAATATTTGCTTATTTATTTAAAAATGTGTATATAGTCAGATCCTAAACCTATCCAGATCTCACAACATACACTACATATGATGTTTAGATATCTGATTTTAGATTAGTGACACATGAAATAGGAATGATGTTTCTTGCGCTCTACAGAATATGCGCAATGATCGCGAAAATGGAATTGCGCATCCACGTTAACATGGCTTTGCTGTAAGTGGCATTGCTTTATACATGTTGGTCAAATGACGGATGCATTATTCTGCTTGGAATCATTGCGCAATGATCGCGAAAATGGAATTGCGCATCCACGTTAACATGGCTTTGCTGTAAGTGGCATTGCTTTATACATGTTGGTCAAATGACGGATGCGTTATTCTGCTTGGAATCATTGCGCAATGATCGCGAAAATGGAATTGCGCATCCACGTTAACATGGCTTTGCTGTAAGTGGCATTGCTTTATACATGTTGGTCAAATGACGGATGCGTTATTCTGCTTGGAATCATTGCGCAATAATCGCGAAAATGGAATTGCGCATCCATGTTAACATGGCTTTGCTGTAAGTGGCATTGCTTTATACATGTTGGTCAAATGACGGATGCATTATTCTGCTTGGAATCATTGCGCAATGATCGCGAAAATGGAATTGCGCATCCACGTTAACATGGCTTTGCTGTAAGTGGCATTGCTTTATACATGTTGGTCAAATGACGGATGCGTTATTCTGCTTGGAATCATTGCGCAATAATCGCGAAAATGGAATTGCGCATCCACGTTAACATGGCTTTGCTGTAAGTGGCATTGCTTTATACATGTTGGTCAAATGACGGATGCGTTATTCCGCTTGGAATCATTGCGCAATGATCACGAAAATGGAATTGCGCATCCACGTTAACATGGCTTTGCTGTAAGTGGCATTGCTTTATACATGTTGGTCAAATGACGGATGCGTTATTCCGCTTGGAATCATTGCGCAATGATCGCGAAAATGGAATTGCGCATCCACGTTAACATGGCTTTGCTGTAAGTGGCATTGCTTTATACATGTTGGTCAAATGACGGATGCGTTATTCCGCTTGGAATCATTGCGCAATGATCGCGAAAATGGAATTGCGCATCCACGTTAACATGGCTTTGCTGTAAGTGGCATTGCTTTATACATGTTGGTCAAATGACGGATGCGTTATTCCGCTTGGAATCATTGCGCAATGATCGCGAAAATGGAATTGCGCATCCACGTTAACATGGCTTTGCTGTAAGTGGCATTGCTTTATACATGTTGGTCAAAATGAAATGTGAATTATTATATATGTGAAGAATACAGTATTCTTATTTTCAATAGTATACATAATTAAAAAAAAAACAGAATCCAAAAAAAACAAAAACATATGCCCATCAATTGATGAGAATGAAATAACAACAATAAATAATTAAAGCTACACTAAACAACACAACTGATTGAAAATAAGAGTACAGGATATATTTATCATTAATTTAATTGAGGAAACAATTAACTCATGGGACTACCAAAAGATTCATATTTTTTAATTGATTTGCTAATAATGTAAATATTTTAAACATGGCATGATTTGTATTAATGATATCCAATCCTCATTTAATATATTACAGATCTGGATGTTGGTGCTGGATCTTCAAGCCAGGGCTTGTCACAGTATGGTATGTCTCATTTTAATTGACATTTGTCTTAGAAACATGGACAGAACATTACATACTAAATCCACATTGTTCAAGATTTATATGTATCTGCAAAATGGATTAATAAAATATTTACAAATAAGAATTTTTAAAAAATAAACAGAGGATTACATTGTAAGACTACTCTGAATTTTTTTAAAATTTAAAAGATCCCATCTATTCTGGATATCTTAATTTTAATTTAAGATTCTTTGAATGTCCAATTTATATTCTTCCCTTGTGTATTGCTTAATCTTATTTGTATACATTTTTTAAAAAACTCACACACTTTTGCATTGATTTTTTTTTTTTAAATATAGATTCCATTTTTGAAATTGATCACGTCATTTAAGGGACATGCCAACGAAATGTTACATTGAATGATTTTTAAACGTGATTTTATTGTTTTCTTTAAACATTTTATGATCTACATTGGTTCAGTCTATTATTTTAGTTCTTCTAAAAACATATTGATTTTGGTTTATGTTAAACAATGCATTACTGGTATTATCCGGCTGTTTTTTTATGCCTAAATTTGCATTGGGTCAAAAGTTAAAATCATGTGTTGAGATAACAGTAGTACATAGTTTCAAAAAGAATACAATTACACATTTAGAGCTTCATGTCCCTTTAATAGCTGAAAATTAAATAATTCAAAGGATATCCTTAAATAACATATTAGATTGGAATTGCATGCTCAATCCCATTCATTACATCAACATATGGAGTAGAGAATTCATTAACACCAACATTGTCAAATCAATATAATTTTAAATTAAAGGGATACTGAGCTAAAATTATTAATGTTGTCATTCAGATAGAGCATGCAATATGAATCAACATTTAAATATAATACTATAATCATATGTGAAATATTCTATTGCTAAATGTGTTTTAAAATCAAGAATGTACGTTTATCTGCAGCTTGATGATTGATGATTGGTGGATACCTTCAACAAACAATATTTATTGAATCCAATATTGCTTATCTGCCTTTAAGATTAAAATGTAGCAACATTAAAATTATAATTGATCATTTGGAACAGTTTGAACAGTGAAATCAATGATTGAAATAAATCATGTCAGTGTCCCTTTAATAAACAATAGATTCATTAATCCTTCCATTCTTTGGATTAGACAATATTGATATATAATTCACATATTCACTGTTGGAGTTACTTTATAGATATAAGCAGACTCTAACAGCACCATGATTACATATTTGTACTAATCAATTTGGTTTGGTATTGTGATCAATATGTGTTGTGTCCTAAACAAGATTACTGTACATTGCACAAATGGCTCGATGTGCCACATGTCTTTGTTTATATTTGTCAACAGCTGTTATTCAAAATGTGGTTTGTGTGTATTCTTTGAAGAACATTGATCAATGGGTATATTTAGATATGCAATAGCATCGTATGAGATGAGTTTGATATGTAATATAGTCAGAAATTAAACATATGTTCAATACATCATTTTTTACAGAATACCCTTGATTCAATCAAGCATTTTATTTTATAATGACTGCTCTATTCTTCACATTTTCAAGTTGATTATTCTTATAAATCGATCCAGATGTGATTTAGTGCTATCCCAAATGTGTTCACTAATATATATCTATATCATTCATAGAGAGAGTTGGTGTGGGGAGCCCAGAGGAATCCAGCACTGACACAGAGCCGCCTTTGCGGTCTTCTGGTAAGTCCATTGACTCATTTATATGTCATTGAAGGTGTATTGGTAATCAATATTATGAGCATGATTCTGATGAAGCATAACATTTGAAACAAACATATAATTGACTCCTCTGATTATATATTAATTTTATTTGAATATTGAAAAATTAAGAATTAAAACTTTCTTAGTCTACACCTTTGTTATTCAGAAGATGCATATGTTTGTTTCCAGGTTCATTTTTGACAACAATCATCAAGTGATACACACATGAGAAATCTTAAATGTTCAATGTACTATGCTTTTATGATTTTAAAATTAATACAAACAATAAATAGAAAATCTGAATCATTGATAATAACAAATATAATGTCATTTGTATGCTCCATCAAAATGATGTAAATCATAACTTTGGGTGTGTATATCTTTAATGCAACATTGATGTGTGTCTTTGAGCAACAGTAACATATGTTATAATATCTGATCTTAACATGTACACAACATGTTATGTTTTACAGAGATTGATTTAACATGTGGGACGGAGGAGGAAGAGGCTTCCTTGGAGTCTGATGGTATGTGAAATATATCTAACATGTATCCAACATGTTTATTTATTGGAAATCATTTTATTGAAGACATTCAAAGTCTACAGCTTTTGCACTTTAAAAAGGAATATTATTTGTCTGTTCAAATACACTACTGCCCCCTTTATATATCAGGTAGCATGAAGATATGCTTGGATTTGTTTAAATATTTGGATTTGAAATTCATGCCATCATGATGTCACATGCATATTCTAGGCCAAACCACAATAATAATTTTTGAATTGTACAGACAGTCATTGATATTCATCTGAGTGCCTATATGCATACCATATCCTCATGTCATCATTGTTTAGAAATTCAAACACACTTCTAATTATATCGCAAACATAATCAAGTTGAAATGCGTTGATTTGATTTCATGATGTATGAGATGTTAATATATATATTATATTTATTTCAGATGGATCCTCTGCTTCTGGTCATCATTGTTCCTCCCCTGCCCAGCCCCCTGCCCAGTCCCCTGCCCAGCCCCCTGCCCAGTCCCCTGCCCAGTCCCCTGCCCAGTCCCCTGCGCAGCCCCCTGCCCAGTCCCCTGCCCAGTCCCCTGCGCAGCCCCCTGCCCAGCCCCCTGCCCAGTCCCCTTCCCCTCCCTGCCCTTCCCATTTGTCCCGTCATATCCCTCCCAAAAAACGCCCCTACCTCCCCCTTCGCCGCTCTCCCCGTCTTTTGGCCCGTAGAGCTACCCCAGCTGCCCAGCCCCCAACTCACCACTCCCCAGCTGTACGGGCTACCCCAGAGCAGCAGCCCATCCCTCCCCGACCCAATCCCATCCCTCCCCCCTGTCTCAACCTTCATTGTCCTGGGTGTCGGATTGTCCTTCCCAGGCACATCTGTAAGTATCATTCAAAATCAACATTATAAGATACTTAAAGGTACACTGAAGGCAAATTGTTTCTATTGTGATTCAAATAGAGCATGCAATGTTAATGAAATTTATAATTTACTACTCTTATGAATTATTCTTCATTCTCTTGCTATCTTTATTGAAACAAAGAAATGCCTAGAATTAATTTTAAATTGAAAATAAGTCTGGACATCATTTCTTTATTGTTGGATGAATGTATCCATCAATCAGCAGGGACAACCAAAGTTGATAAACACATATGGCCTGCCCTATAAACCTACATTCTTGCATTCAAAATCTATCTAGAGAATTCTAACATTTAAAGAATATGTGTAATTTTTTATTATTTGTAATGTCATGCTCTATCTGAATCAGTCAATTAAATATTTAGGTTCAGTGTCTCTTTAATTTGATATCACTACATATACCAATCACCACTACTTGGATCCAACAATTTATGTACAAATGTTGATACATTATCTCTTGTCTAACCCAGTGGGAATGTAATTTCTTCAGGTTGCTATGTTTACACAGCTTGTCCTCAACGACAAAATGTTTAAGGATAGGTGTGCCTACCACAGTATAATTAAAATATTTAAATTGCTAATGTAAGTACAATGTAAATCCTTTAACAAGATTTTATACACTCAAGCTGTATAAGTGGATCATCGAAAACCAATTAAAGGGGACAACATGTTTGAGTAAACTGTCCCTTTAATGATTTCGGTCTGTCTGAATAACATATTTAATGTGTAAAGAATCAATTTCAACAAATTGATGTAAAGAATGATTTGTCTTTATGATGACAATGTATCTTTGCTTATTTTTTCTTCGGTTGTGTAATTATCCTTAATATTTTATTTATTCTTTATTTTAGGCTGTGACTCAACATGGCTCATGCTAGAAGGTATAGCACGTGTAGAGCAGGCCGTGTTGAGGAACGCAGCTGTCCTGAGAGGGATGAACGACACCATGCAGGCCCAGCTCCAGGTTCAGCATTTGACTCTTCGCCAGATCATGAGATTACGTTCAATGCCTGAATCTGGAGCTGGACATGCACAGGACGATGAAGGGGATGACCAGTAAGTGGAGGATCTGGAGATGCTCCAAGGGCGCAGAGAAGAATCCTCCGTCCACATGTTGATGTATTTTTTATGGTTGCCATTTGGCCTTTTTTTCAGTTTATTGTTGTGCCTGTTGCACTCTTTTACCTTGTCATATATCTACAATGGGGCTATGCTGGCCCTTGGCAACTCTCTTCATGGACTGTGATGCACTGTGTTACCTTGTCATATGGCTCAAATGGGGCTATGCTGGCCCTTGGCAACTCTCTTCATGGACTGTGATGCACTGTGTTACCTTGTCATATGGCTCAAATGGGGCTATGCTGGCCCTTGGCAACTCTCTTCATGGACTGTGATGCACTGTGTTACCTTGTCATATGGCTCAAATGGGGCTATGCTGGCCCTTGGCAACTCTCTTCATGGACTGTGATGCACTGTGTTACCTTGTCATATGCCTCCAATGGGGCTATGCTGGCCCTTGGCAACTCTCTTCATGGACTGTGATGCACTGTGTTACCTTGTCATATGGCTCAAATGGGGCTATGCTGGTCCTTGGCAACTCTCTTCATGGACTGTGATGCACTGTGTTACCTTGTCATATGTCTCCAATGGGGCTATGCTGGCCCTTGGCAACTTTCTTCATGGACTGTGATGCACTGTGTTACCTTGTCATATGTCTCCAATGGGGCTATTCTGGCCCTTGGCAACTCTCTTCATGGACTGTGATGCACTGTGTTACCTTGTCATATGTCTCCAATGGGGCTATGCTGGCCCTTGGCAACTCTCTTCATGGACTGTGATGCACTGTGTTACCTTGTCATATGTCTCCAATGGGGCTATGCTGGCCCTTGGCAACTCTCTTCATGGACTGTGATGCACTGTGTTACCTTGTCATATGTCTCCAATGGGGCTATGCTGGCCCTTGGCAACTCTCTTCATGGACTGTGATGCACTGTGTTACCTTGTCATATGTCTCCAATGGGGCTATGCTGGCCCTTGGCAACTCTCTTCATGGACTGTGATGCACTCTGTTACCTTGTCATATGGCTCAAATATTCCTTATTTTTACAAGATTATTTATAAACGTTGTTGATGTTTTCTTACATCCTAATAAAAGACATGTCATTGCATGATTCTTTGTCCTCATTATTCATTTTATTGATTGAAAGATCTAGTTTATCTGGTTGATCCTTAAAGGGACCTACCAAAAATAATGGATTTTCAATAATCATATATGTAATACAATTGTAAATGACTTTAAGATTAACATCTCCAATGTAATTTTATTATTTGTCTTTATATATTTTTCTCAAAGCTTTATCATTGCCTGATTATGATTAGCATAGTAATTCTTTTATATATGTATATATAGATTGTTATATGTGTATATATGTATATTCAAATTTTCACATCCATGTGTGTATTTATAAACTCTGCATGAATTGATGCACCTTTAACAACTATCTGAGGATTGATACAATGATACAATCCCTGTAAAGTGTTCATTTTATGGAAATAGTATTGTCTATGTGTATCCTCTTTTTTTAAAAAAAAAAAAATCATGTCCCTTTAAGTGATGGTGAGCACAATTGTTAATGAATGTATTTCCATTTCTAAAGCGTTTTTGTCCTTTTTACATGAACAAGGACATATAATCTTATTAATAAACAATCTTATTGTAATGTTGACAGCACATGTATTTCATTTTCAATTCTATCTTATTGTAAAAGTGTAACCAAATAAATCTCTGTGTGTAATGCGCATATTTTAGATGATGAATATTTTTAACCATATATGTTAAAAAAATACTTCTACTCCCATATATGGCTATAGGTAGGCTGACCATATTTCAACTTGAATAAATGACACGTTTAATCAATACATGTGTCATTATTGTTATTCCAAAACAATCTAAACATATCTTAAAACATCAATGGCATATGTATTTCTCATGTGTATCTTTTAAATGTTAAAGATATACACCATAGCTATAGTTCAAGGGACAGTCAAATCCGAAAAGATGATTCATGATTTCGTGACATTCCTAGATAGCAATCTAGACACATACTAGTTACTAAAATATAAATACGTTTCTTAGTGATATGCCAAGCTGTCAACTGAGTCCTTGTATTGGCTGCGGTTTTTCAGCGATCTCGGATGCGCCATGTTGCTTAAGACGTCACCTGCCAGGCTGTCCAATGATTCCTTGTATTGACTGACGTTCTTACGTGATCAAGAATGTGCCTTTTATTGGATGGCGTTTTGACGCGATCAAGGATGCGCCTTTTTATTTTTTTGCGTTCTTACGTGATCAAGAATGTCCCTTTTATTGGATGGCGTTCTTACGTGATCAAGGAAGCGCCATGTTAATTAAGACGTCACATGCAAAGGTAAAAAAACGTCTGATTGTATTACGTAGTCCCGCAATATTTGTTTGTGCACGTTAAACACGTTTGTGAATGAAGCCAATTTTAGAAACCTTGCGAATATGATTTTTTTGCATCATGTTACATTGTTGACCCGTAGCTGATAAAGACCACCACATTCTCTTTTGCTGGATGTCTGGTTGAACGAAAGCAAAATGTTTTCATGCATATGATATTTCGAGGCAAGTGCAAATCTCTATAGTCCATGTTGTTTAATATGTTTGTCAACAATATGTTCCTTTTTCTGAAAAATGACTGTTGTGTTTAATGTTAAAGATATCTAATTCATAAATATGCGCTATTGTGTTAGAATCAAGTAATCAATATGCATTTATCTTTATCATATGCTAAATATATGATGCCGACTTCTTCTAAATGTAATTTCGTCGTATATTTTATTAAAGGTTCATTAGACACTCACATTATAAATCAATTTTTTAATTTGTTCTCTAGTTAGATAGTCCATTGTTTAACAAATACACGTTTCATTTTGCTTCTGTTCAAATAAAAGGTAAGTAATTTTCAGACTCCTCGCCAAGCCTCTAAGTTTCATGTGAGTACCTTCTCCTGTTTGTGTATGATGGTGTATTGTCTTGTTTTACGGTTGTAATGGGGGTTCATCTATATTTTCAATAGAGCTACCCCGATTTTTTTTGAAAGTGTTTAAAGCTTTGTAATATTGATATCAGTATATGTTAATCTTGTTGTTTCTAGTAGTGTCTATTACATACAGTTCTGTTAAAAAGATAGTATACTGTCCCTTTAATGCAAATGTTTATTTTGGTATCATGTATGAGTTCCACATTGGTTAATCTCCAAATATATTATTGTTAGCATATTTTCACCCCCCACTCCTCAAAGGACTTTAAACCATATTCATTGTTAAAACAAATGTCTTTATAAAAAAAAATTAACACAATAATGTCTCTTTAAGAAAATAGACTTTATTTAACACGTCAATATAAATATTTTTTCAATATTTATTGTTTGAACAAGTACATGTAGATATACCAACAATCTGCAAATATATGTTAGCATATGTAATTTTGTTAAAGGGACAGTTTTTAAAAAGAATCATGTTTTGCATTATTCTAAAAGTCAATTTTGTAATTTCAATGATATCAAAGTTTTCTCACCAATTAATCATTTGTCTGTGTTTATTTTAATTTGCTATCTAAACCTATGAGGTTCGTGTGCTCATTTCTTAGAGCTTGAAGAGTGCATTTAATTATTATGCAATTTGACCACTAGAGGGCATTTGGATAGCATTTGTATATCTAAAACCTTGTGCTCATACAGCATATTATTTACCATGTATTGATCATTGATGTCTAAAATGTTATGTCAGAACAACAAATAAGTGGTCATTTTTCAGAGTCATATATCCAAGGGTAAGCACATAAGTCACACGTATTTCTCCATGTTTTGTTTTTTCCAGCTTGATAATGCATAATACAGTGTATTCTTTGTAATCAATAATTTTTTTAATGTCCATTTAAGCTGTGTTCTTGACATTCAAACAGTAATATGCCATCATGGATAATTGTAATGGTAATTTTGTTAGCGATTCGTGAAACAGTTTGGACATCACATCACAGAAACCAATCAATATCATGAACAAGGATAGGTATGTGATGTGGTTTTCACACACTTATAACCCACACTCTGCAAACAATCTGCCTCCATGGACCCGATCCCATAGAAGTAGATTATATACAGAGTGTGGTCCACAAGTGTATGAAAACCACATCATTACATACCTATCCATTACACATTAAATAAAATTAAACATTAAAGGAAATACTTACTTCCTCTTCCTTCCCCTCTTCCCACGGGGCTGAGGCTCTGGGAGGGTCAACTGCCGACTCTGACGAGTTCTCATTGGATATGTTGTGGGAAGAGTGGAAGGAAGAGTACTGGGACGACCAAGGTGAGGAGGAGGAGATGGCCCGGCAGCAGGAGGCCCGGCAGGAGAAGATGGCCCGGGAGCAGGAGGCCCGGCAGGAGAAGATGGCCCGGCAGCAGGAGGCCCGGCAGAAGAAGATGGCCCGGCAGGAGAAGATGGCCCGGCAGCAGGAGGTCCGGCAGGAGAAGATGGCCCGGCAGCAGGAGAAGATGGCCCGGCAGGAGAAGATGGCCCGGCAGGAGTCCGGGAGCAGGAGGCCCGGCAGCAGGAGGCAGACCAGAAGGCAGACCAGCATGCGCCTCCCGTAAAATATTTAACATCTCTTGTTGTATATTAAAGGTTCTGTTTTGCCCTTCTTCTATTCGAGTAAGTATGTCTATTATTTTGTTTTGGCCTTCAATTATTTGGTTTTGTCCTGCAATAATTCTAGTTCTGCCTTCCATATTTTGTATCCGGGAGTTACGCATCTGGTCTATGTAGTCTAGTAGAACCCGCACCTCCGCTATTTCCTCTTGTTGTGCTTGGCGGTGTACCCGTGCACGGCGGGGTGCCCGTGCACGGCGGGGTGCGGGTCCTTTAGGGGCCTCTGGTTCCGCGACCTCCTCCTTTGCTTCCGGGGCCTCTTCGTCATGGGGGGCCTGTTCGTCATGGGGGGCCTCTTCGTCATGGGGGGCGTCTTCCCTCCGAGGTGGATATTCATCCCCACCACTCTCATCCTGGGGTAAAGGAGGAGCCGGTATTTGCTGTGCTGCCTCCTCCCCAGACTCTGTATATTTGAAAAATAAATAAATGTATATATTAGCATATTTCCAAATAAAGCTTTAAATGACTTAGCTTACGATACAATTACAAATGCAGCCTCATGAATCCCCTTTGAAATCTAACAATCAATACAATGTCCTTATTTTCTAAACCGTGTTTGTGAAATCTGTGGTCAATCTGAATGTTTGAGCGTTTGTTTTCAGTCTGTTTAAATGCACACCTAACCTATAGCCTAGATACTAATGTAACCGTAAAGTAATTGTGAATGCGTGTAAACAACGTAATAGCATTAATCTGATCCTTAAAGGGACATGAAACCCAATGTTTTATCTTTCATGATTTCGAAACATACAATTATAATCAACTTTCTAATGTACTTTTCTTATCTAATTAGCTTCATTCTCTGGATATTCTTTGCTGAAAAGCATATCTAAATATGCTTAGAAGCTGTTGATTGTTAGCTGAATATAGCTGCCTCCTGTGATTGGTTCACCGTATGCATGACTATTTCTTCATTAAAGTATATCTAAAGAATAATTCAAATTAGGTAATATAAGTAAATTGGAATGTTTTTTAAAATTGTATTCTCTACCTTAATCATGAAAGTAAATGTTTGCGTATAGTGTCCCTTGAAATACATTTGTATGTTAGTTTATTCTTAAATGAGCTTACCGTCAGATGAGAATTGCAGGTTCCCGGTATCAATTCCTCCGATACCGAATATATCCACCTCGGAGATGCTGGGACGCAACATTTCCTCCCATCGGCAGTACTCGATTTCAAGTGCAGGTCCGCCACCGGTTCCTGCGGCATGTCAGGCCTCCAGGCTTAACTTTTTCTTGAGATCCATCTTGCAGTCCCGGTATCGATGTTTTATAGAGTCCATATCTCTGTTCCGGCCACCCACTGCATTGACTGCATTCCTTATCTCCTGCCAGAGCCTCCTCTTCTCAGTCGGGGTGGTCTTCTGATGCTGCAGCCTCCTATACCTGGCCATATAGGCTTCTACGAGGGCCTCCTTCTCCTCCATCGAAAACCTCGCCTCCCTAGTCGCCTTGGCCTTCCCCTGTGACGATGTCCTCTGTTTCCCGGACTGTGAAGCCCTACTCTGTCCGCCACTGGGCCCAGCCACTTGTTCATCTTGAACCAAGTGGCTGGGTCCACCCACCGCTTCCACCCCCGCTTCCTGCCCCCCTTCCTGCCCCCCTTCCTGCCCTGTTCCTCTCCCCCTCCCTCTCCTCCCCCCTCTACCTCTCCCCTGCCTGCCCTCCATCTCTTCCCTAAACTAAACCCCAACTAAGCAACCCAAAAGTGAGTGTGATCAAATGAAAGGGGGTCAAAATAAAGAACTAAAAAGACGAAAAAAGTGCTGAAAGTGTGAAAGGGATATAAATAAAAGAGGGTAAGGAGTATTTAAATGAACAAAATGAAGAAGACAAAAAGGAGGATATGTAAACGAAATGTAACTAGGGTATGGGTATGGTATGGGGTATGGGATAAGAGTAAATGGGATTACAGGGAATGGGAGTACAGGGAATGGGGTATGGAGTGTAGTATGAGAGGGTATGGGGTATGGAGTGTATGTAGTGTTATTGATAAGTGTATGTATGTATTGAATGTGTTTGCGTGTAAATGTGTCAAGTGTACAGAAAAAGCACTCGCTCGCTAACTCACACTACTACTAATTCTCACTAACTCACACTACTACTAATTCTCACTAACTCACACTACTACTAATTCTCACTATCTCACACTACCACTAACTCGCACTAACTCCCACTAACTGACTCTATCACACTGCCACTAACTCTCACTAACTCCCACTAACTGACTCTCTCCCACTCCCACTAACTCCCACTCACTCACTCACGATAACACTAACAACTGACTCTCTCACACTAACACTAACTCACTCACAATAATGCACAAACTCTCTAATCTTAAACCTCCAATCTCCAAAGACCCACCAGCAACACAGTCAAAGAAGCCCTGCTTGTGTGTTGCTTATATACCCTGTGTAAATGTTTAATGATGTACCTATTTGCGTTGTAAATTGTGTTCAGGTGTGCATTATTAGCAATGAGTATTTGTGCAATGTGTATTAGGTGTGTGAATGTGCGCATGCTCATTTGGAGTTAGTATTTGTGGAATGTGTAGAATGCGATGATGTCATAGTGGTTGTTTTCTCTAACATTGTCCAATAGTATTCTGTTTAAATGTGAATTTGCGATGGTGTGGTATTAGTGAAGTGTTGTATATGTATAGTGATATTGAATGCGATTATTTTGCTAGTTATGTATTTTTTAAATTATTCTTGTTGTTATTTTGCGTATTTCCGCATCTTAAAGTATATGCGTATTCCGTGTATTTTATTAAAATAAAATTCCCCCCGCTTGTGAATGTGTAACGCTTGTGTGCTTTGTTTAGTGCTTGTTGTTGTGACTTTTGTGGCGTGTTATTGTTGTGCATGATGTGGTATGCGTCATATGACCGAGCTGTGCGTATTTCTCGCGAGATCGAGTGTTAGATGAAAAAAGCTTGTTTGTTTGCTTTTCCATTGATCTCTATGGGAGACTGTCTAACGCGGGCAGGACTCCGCGTGTGCAATACACACGTTAGAAGTATCGTTAGGAGGTTGTTTATAAACTCTAAATACCGGAGTCAAACAATGCCGTGCGTTAGACATAAACCACGCGTAGCGTTAGCAGACCATCTACCGCCAAACTCCAAATCTAGCCGTTAGTGAGGTTATATATGTAATAACTTTTAATGAAAACAAAGTGATAAGATTGTTTTATTTGTTCATTCAATTTCACAATGTAACCAATAGGTTAAAAGTTTAGATTCTTACATTTATACACACCCTATTCTAACCTTGTTACTCTGTCTAAATTTTTAAATTGTAACAGCTGGGAGCCTGTTTTGGTTTCCACAGCTGAATGCACACAAATGTTTTTCTATTGGATTACACATATGATGACAACTTCCTCTTTTGACACACAAATGTGTATAAATTGTTAACAATTGTTAATGATGGCATTCACTTTTTTATCTGATGAAACAACCTGTTTGAGGTTGAGAAACACGTCATAACTATTAAAAGCCATTTTATTTGAAGTTGTCTGTGTTGTGGTTTATCAATACCAACTGAACAACACACAAAAGATTACACCTCTGCAGCACCTGAAGTCCAGCCAACAGGAGACACACTCAGAGTTTCAACTAGGACAAGTGCCTTTGGAGCTTGGCTTCCACAGTGTACTAGCCACTGATAAGTGCTAGCCTGCTTTCTTGCACTGGTCACAGCACAGTGTCACACCATCTGGTAAGCATAATACTTACTTATATCTATACCTACATATCCAGATGGTATCATGCTATTGTGGCGCCCTCTTTCTACTTTCTATTTTAACAGTTGTTCCACACTCTCTGGGATCAAGAGGAGCAGCCCTACTCACGTAACAGGAGGATACCTTTATCCCTTCAATTTACCACCAGTTTATGGACAATAAACAGGACTAAAACAGTAGATTTGATCTACTACACTTTAAGTGTATCACCTGGTTTTATATTGAATATTGCCTTTTTATATTTTAAATATCAGCGCTCTTTTATATATCCCTTTATTGGGATATGTTAATTGAGCAATTTAACACAGTATGCTGTGTAAGTGACAAAAACACAGGCCTGATAGAAAATTAAGTTAGATTACACTAGCAAAATATTTTAAAATTTTAGATTTTAATATTAAAATTATGTTAAGAAGTGCAATGCACATATGACTCTTTGAGTGGTCGCACTGGCTGGCTGCTACGTAGGGCAGCAATTAACAACAGTATGCTGTGTAAGTCAGAGACAGTTAGACACAGGCCTGATAGAAAATAAAATTAGATTACACTAGCATAATGGTTTAAAGACTTTTTTTTGGGAATTTAAAGAAAAATGTTAAGCACATACATATGAGTCGTGGCTGATAGCCTTGGAAGGGCAGCTATTAAAAACAGTAGGCTCAGATACACACACGCCTGATAGAAAATACTATTAGATTACACTAGAAAAATGATTTAAATTATTTTTTGGGGGGGGGGAATTAAAAAAAGGTTAAACACATATGAGTCGTGGCTCATAGACTAGGGAGGGCAGCAAGTAAACACAGTAGGCTCTGTATGTCAGCAAAACACACAGGCCGGATAGAAAATTATATTAGATTACACTATCAAACAAATTTAAACTTTTTTTTTTATATATTAAAATTAAGGTGAATTACACTAGCAAAATATATATATATATATATTTTTTTTTAATTTAAAATAATGTTATAAACTGATATTAACACTGGTGGCTGCTGGCTGGCACAGAGCAATGAACCAGAGTATATGCTGTGTGACACTGGCCTGATAGAAAATGAAAAAAAATTACACTAGCAAAATAATTACATTTTTTGGTTAGTTAAATTTAAACTAATGTTGTTAGGGAGATATCAGTGGTGGCAGTAATCACAGCATATGCTGTGAGCCTTAAACACACAGCCTGAAAGCCAGGCAAATGCTAATAAAAAAAAACAAAAACAAAAAAAAAACGGCACGAAATATAGCCCTAAAAAGGGCTTTTTGGGGTGCTGTGCTTGCAGCAGAGATGAGTGGAGTCCTTCTGGACTGTAAATACACTAGCCTAGCTATGTTTTTCCTATTAATGTCAGGAGCAAAAACACAACACGTCCTCTCATTAAGAAAGCAAGGTCATTATGATTCTAAAATGGCAGATTCCGAGTAGCTGGGAGGGTCTGTGAGGGAGTGTCTGATGTTGATTGGCTCTAATGTGTCAGGCGGCTGTGACATAAAGGGTCAAAGTTTCCTCAATGATGACACATAGGGGCGGATCGAACATCGCCATGTGTTCGCCCACAAACTCGAACAAGCTATGTTCGCTGTGAACCGTTCGCAGGCGAACAGTTCGGGACATCACTACTCTGTGACTTCCAGATGCAAGGGCCGATGTTACACGCCCTTATCCCTGCACAATCAGTCAGCTTGATGCTGCAGTGAGGTAACTCAGTGTTGCCCTGCAAGATTAAGGCATTCTATACATCAACTTAAACACACCGATGTTATCTGTATAAGCAATCAAGTTCTCTTTTTTCCTTTAAACTTATATGGATTGTTAAAATTATTGAAGATGGCCAGGTCCCAGGACTCTTTTTCTAGCTTGAATTACATCTCCATAAATGATGTTTTAACATCATGTGATCGTCTGCATCAAATCCCAATTCAGCTTTCACCACAGAGGTGTGTAAAGTTAACCCGAAAGTATCTGTCAGTTTTATACTCTGTATTACCAATACATCATACTGCATTGAGGTTACTAAATGTGAGCAGAACCTTTGCTAGACCTAAGTGTTTTAAATATTTTATAATAAACAGACAGTATTGCACTATTGGTATTTTGTTTCTGCTCTCTTCTATGACCATTAACAACACTGAGTTAACATACTACCACACCTCAGGAAGCAGTGAAGTGTGTTTATCCAGGTGCCACTGAAGTCTCTCCCTACATCATGCAGCACTTACCTCATGAGATTGAGGTAAATAATTGTAAATAGGAACACCATAGACTCACCCCAATGTTTTTTTCAGGACATTCTGTACATAACAACACAGATATAATACTAGCAAATGCAAATTTTGGTCTCAAACTATGGATTTGTACAAACAATTATTATTTATTTATGTACCTGTGTGTAAACTATGAGATTGAGGGCTAGATTAGAAGTGGAGTGGTATTTTGAGATTTAGCTATAGCAAAACTCTGCTAGGACTTACATTTTTGCGCTAGTCGGGTTGTGCTGGTATTAAAGGTGAAAGTAAACAGTTTTTTCCTCTAACAGTAACACGACTAGCACAAAAATCCAAACTTAGATTATAGTGTGTGAGTGTGTAATGTTTGTGGGATATTTCTTTATCAGACCAATCCTGGCCAGTAGTCTTCTTATCCCAGAATCAAGTGGAAAGATAAGGAAAGATTCCAGAACTAAACTTAACAGATTGAAGAACTGAGGTAGTACAGGAACATTAAAAACACCATATGCTGAAAGGGTTATTGAGGAGCAGGTCACAGAGAAGGTACAGAAGTAAGCAAAAAGTTCTATGCCCCTGTGAAACACAAAAAAAAATGTTCACCAGGCAGTGCACGGTTCAGTGAGAGCAGGCAGTCCAATGTTTCTGATAATTCAAGGGTTAAGCAAAGGAATGGTCAATAGGCAATGCAAGGTTCAGTAACAAGCATGCAGTCCAATCTATCTGAGTAGCAAAAGGGTTAAGCAGAAGAATGGTCAATAGGCAAGGCAGGGTTCAGTAACAAGCAAGAAGTCCAATCATTCTGAGTAGCTAAAGGGTTAAGCAGAAGAATGGTCAATAGGACATGTAGGGTTCAGTAACAAGCAGGCAGTCCAATAAAGCACAATAGTAAACACCAAAAAATAGCACTCAGGAGAACACAGAGGCAAACCTATACTAGGGCACTTACAGACTGAAGGAGTTAACCATAAATAGATGCAGGCTTGCACCCAGGTGGAGGCAAAGGTGCACATAGAAATGAGCAGAAATTGTGGCGTGCAGTTATGACGTCACTGTCACGTGACGCACAACAACCAGATGCAGCTATTTAAACGGCCAGAGGAGGGGAAGGGGCAGAATCATAGAGCAGAGGTGGCGGTATGACAGTGATGCACTGTATTCTACCATAGAAATCAATGGAGGGGGAAAAAAAAAAAACCTAACACCCCTCTATCTCACAAACACAATCGCATATTCATATTCCCCATAGAAGTCAATGGAGAAAAAAAAAAGTTGAAAAGAAACACTAACTGCGAAAAAACAAAACATATTCTCATTAGCAAATTTAATATTTACAGTAAATACATAGTTAAAATCTTTATTAAATATGAATTTTGCATAAATATACTTTTTCATGTTGTCATCTGTTTAATGGCAAAAGGCTCTAATACACACACACAAATATATATATATAGTACCACAGAAGAATGCACTCTCAGGCTTTTCTCAAAGTGAAAGCAGCAAAGGTTTATTGCACGTTCTTGGGTTGATTACATCCCCTTCATCAGAATTCTGATGAAGGGGATGTAATCTCTCAGAAAACGTTCAATAAACCTTTGCTGTTTTCATTTTGAGAAAAGCCTGATAGTGCTTTCTTCTGTGGTACTATTCAAGGACATTTTTGCACCCAGGTAGCTGTCATTTTGTTGGGTGGATCTGCAGATTGATTTTGATATTTATATATAATGTCTATATGTGTGTACATATATTTATGTATTTATGTGTATATTTGTATTTACAGACATATATACACATATAAATACATAAATACATATGTACATATATAGACATATGTATATATACATACAAATACATATTTAGCAATATATTTGTATGTATCTCAATGTTAAAGTCCTTATGCAGCTTTTTTTCCTATCACCTGAGATCTTCTTATATTTGAGGACTTATAACTTTTATGTGCAATATTTTTTTAAAATATATTTTTTTAGACATTGATAATATGAGTGCAAGTTTACTTTGTAATGTGTTTTCTAAGTGCTTTGTGCAACTTTTTTTTCTCTGGAAAACAGTTAACCACTGCTCTGAGATCACAGTAAATATTCTCCCGTAAATAAAGATTGTGCTAGCAAAACCGTTATTTTGCTGAACTTGTAATACAAGTGCAATGGAAAAGGGGGGTGAACGATTACAATAACACTAGCACAATCATTTGTGCGCCGCTTGTAATCTAGCCCTTAATAATTTATTTGCCATCTTAAATCTTGTATTCCATTTCTGTACTTCGTACATGTTGTACAAATTGCACTGGGTGAATATATTCAGCACGCAACAGGATCAGACAGCAAATTAGAATAATCTTAGCTGCACTAAAGGGATATTAAACATACATTGAAAACTACATGATTATGCAAACCTTAATTTATAAGAAGACATTTTGCAATTAAAACTGCAGCTTTATTTTGTCAAATGAGTATTCTGTTTTATGTTTATTCTTTTCACTGATTTCCCTGTACCCCAGAACAAACAAACACTTCTAACCAATCACAAACTTATATTCAGATATAGCACAAACTCTCGGCTAAATTACAAGTTTTGCGTTATGGTAAGGTACGGCTATACCGCTGAAACCTTACAAGAGGAAAAAATCTGAAACACTAGACTATTTGCAAAGGATGGAAGAATACTCCCTGAGAGCGGAGGCACGATCTGATTTTTATTCCTCAGTCTGGTGCCAGTGGGATGAGTATCGGAGAACTAACTCATAACTGGAAGGTAGTCACTCTGACATTCAAGGCATATACATTACCCCGGGGCGAATTAATAGATCTCCCAACCTCATACAACAGTCCTCTACCCAAGGCCCCTTCTCTACTTCCCTCTCCCCCCCCTCCCACCCCCTTTTTCCCACACTTTACCTTCCCCCTCCCACCTCTCCCCTTTTTTTTTTTTTTTCTCCCTTACCGCTTCCTTTTCTTTTCACCTCTACCACACTTGATGGCTTATAGAGAGGCTCCTCGGACCCTGCAACCAGTAACACTCTCTATGTGTTTACATTAAATGCAAAATCACACATATCTCCCCTCCCCTTTTTTTTTTTTTTTTTTTTTTTCTTTTTTCTCTTTTTTTCTTCTCATTCTACGATTCCTGAATTTCATAACCAACATACCGCTGTGCATTGGGAGGCAACTATTTTGCTTCTCTATGTACACTTGATAATTCTATATGTATACCCTGAAATGTATATTTGATTTCAAATAAGTTCTTATCCGTTTTGTGATGACTGTTAAGATGTTTGCCCATTGCATTGCACATTGTGCCTTTTGACTTCCTTCTTATTTCCATGGAGGTCTTGGTCCCACTGATGGATCTGTTTTGCATAGAGGTCATTGCGAATTTAATAATAACAAAATGAGGTGTTCCAAAATGTTCACACATGTCAGCCTGTCGTATATTGTACTGTGTTTAATTTCTTACTATGTTAGCCCTGCTTGTACCTGTAACGCACTGTATGTCGACTGATGTGTATTGTTTCTGTTATTGTTTACCACCTCAATAAAAACAACCTTTACAAAAAAAAAAAAATCTGCAGGCACAACTCCAGACCGCAATAGCTTAAAACAGTGTTGTTCTTTATCATTCTAAAATAAAAAATACATGCAGACAAGGCAGTAGAGGAAACAGACAGTCTAACATGTTTCGTGCCTCTGTGTGCGCTTACTCATAGACTATAGTCTGCGTCTGAACTCTAAACCTTAATAGGGTGTAGAAGCAGCCAGATTTAACCACTTCATGCCCCAAAAGGAATAAAATAAGATTAAAAACAATTACCTATATGACACTGAAATATCATTGCTGTGATCTATAAATATAATTAGTCAATATTAGACTAGTGTATAATCCTATTATTTCTATATAAGAAACAATAAATTAATAATACCAAAGATAGAAACATATTGACATTAATAGCAAAAACAAATAGCACATATTTGTAATTAGTGATGTCGCGAATAGTTCGCCAGCGAATAGTTTCCTGGCGAACATAGCTTGTTCGCGTTCGCAACGGCGGGTGAATATATGCGATGTTCGATCCGTCCCCTATTTGTCATCATTGAGTAAACTTTGACCCTGTATCTCACAGTCTGCAGACACATTCCAGCCAATCAGCAGCAGATCCTCCCTCCCAGACCCTCCCAGCTCCTGGACAGCAGCCATTTTAGATTCATTCGGAAGCTGCATTGTTAGTGAGAGGAGGGACAGTGTAGCTGCTGGTTAATTAATAGGGAAATTGATAGCTAGGCTAGTGTATTCAGTGTCCACTACAGTCCTGAAGGACTCATCTGATCTCTGCTGTAAGGACAGCACCCCAAAAAGCCCTTTTTAGGGCTAGAACATCATTTTTTCCCCGTGTAATCTAATTGCAGTTGCCTGCCTGCCAAGCCACTTGCCCAGTGCCACCACTCATATCTGGTGTAACAGCAGTGCAAATTTAAAAAAACAAACTTTTTTGACTGTGAAACATCAGTCTGCTAGTGTAATCTAATTGCAGTTGCCTGCCTGCCTGCCAGCGTGTGTGCCATGCCCACTTGCCCAGTGCCACCACTCATATCTGGTGTAACAGTAGTGTAAATTTAAAAAAAAAAAAACATTTTCGAATGTGAAACATCAGTCTGCTAGTGTAATCTAATTGCAGTTGCCTGTCTGCCAGCGTGTGTGCCAGGGCCACTTGCCCAGTGCCACCACTCATATCTGGTGTAACAGTAGTGTTAATTTAAAAAAATAAAACTTTTTCGACTGTGAAACATCAGTCTGCTAGTGTAATCTAATTGCAGTTGCCTGCCTGCCAGTGTGTGTGCCAGGCTCACAGCATATACTGTGCCTACTTGCCCAGTGCCCCCACTCATATCTGGTGTAACAGTAGTATAAATTAAAAAAAAAAAAAAATTTGACTGTGAAATATCAGTCTGCTTGTGTAATCTAATTGCAGTTGCCTGCCTGCCTGCCAGCGTGTGTGCCCGGCTCACAGCGCATACTGTGCCCACTTGCCCAGTGCCACCACTCATATCTGGTGTAACAGTAGTGTAAATTTAAAAACAAAAAAATTTTTGGACTATGAAACATCAGTCTGCTTTTTTGTGTCAGGCTCACAGCGTATACTGTGCCCACTTGCCCAGTGGCACCACTCATATCTTGTTTAATAGTAGTGTAAGTGTACATTTAAAAACAAAAAAAACTTTTTGGACTGTGAAACATCAGTCTGCTTTTTTTGTGTCAGGCTCACAGCGTATACTGTGCCCACTTGCCCAGTGCCACCACTCATATCTTGTTTAATAGTAATGTAAGTGTACATTTAAAAAAAACTTTTTGGACTGTGAAACATCAGTCTGCTTTTTTGTGTCAGGCTCACAGCATATACTGTGCCCACTTGCCCAGTGCCACCACTCATATCTTGTTTAATAGTAGTGTAACTGTACATTTAAAAAAATAAAAACGTTTTGGACTTTGAAACATCAGTCTGCTTTTTTGTGTCAGGCTCACAGCGTATACTGTGCCCACTTGCCCAGTGCAACCACTCATATCTTGTTTAATAGTAGTGTAAGTGTACATTTAAAAAAATAAAAACAACTTTTTGGCACTGTGAAACATCAGTCTGCTTTTTTGTGTCAGGCTCACAGCTTATACTGGGCCCACTTGCCCAGTGCCACCACTCATATCTTGTTTAATAGTAGTGTAAGTGTACATTTAAAAAAATAAAAACTTTTTGGACTGTGAAACATCAGTGTGCTTTTTTGTGTCAGGCTCACAGCGTATACTGTGCCCACTTGCCCAGTGCCACCACTCATATCTTGTTTAATAGTAGTGTAAGTGTACATTTAAAAAAATTAAAACTTTTTGGACTGTGAAACATCAGTCTGCTTTTTTGTGTCAGGCTCACAGCGTATACTGTGCCCACTTGCCCAGTGCCACCACTCATATCTTGTTTAATAGTAGTGTAAGTGTACATTTAAAAAAATAATAACTTTTTGGACTGTGAAACATCAGTCTGCTTTTTTGTGTCAGGCTCACAGCGTATACTGTGCCCACTTGCCCAGTGGCACCACTCATATCTTGTTTAATAGTAGTGTAAGTGTACATTTAAAAACAAAAAAAACTTTTTGGACTGTGAAACATCAGTCTGCTTTTTTTGTGTCAGGCTCACAGCGTATACTGTGCCCACTTGCCCAGTGCCACCACTCATATCTTGTTTAATAGTAATGTAAGTGTACATTTAAAAAAAACTTTTTGGACTGTGAAACATCAGTCTGCTTTTTTGTGTCAGGCTCACAGCATATACTGTGCCCACTTGCCCAGTGCCACCACTCATATCTTGTTTAATAGTAGTGTAAGTGTACATTTAAAAAAATAAAAACGTTTTGGACTGTGAAACATCAGTCTGCTTTTTTGTGTCAGGCTCACAGCGTATACTGTGCCCACTTGCCCAGTGCAACCACTCATATCTTGTTTAATAGTAGTGTAAGTGTACATTTAAAAACAAAAACAACTTTTTGGCACTGTGAAACATCAGTCTGCTTTTTTGTGTCAGGCTCACAGCTTATACTGGGCCCACTTGCCCAGTGCCACCACTCATATCTTGTTTAATAGTAATGTAAGTGTACATTTAAAAAAAACTTTTTGGACTGTGAAACATCAGTCTGCTTTTTTGTGTCAGGCTCAATGCGTATACTGTGCCCACTTGCCCAGTGCCACCACTCATATCTTGTTTAATAGTAGTGTAAGTGTACATTTAAAAAAAAAAAAACATTTTGGACTGTGAAACATCAGTCTGCTTTTTTGTGTCAGGCTCACAGCTTATGCTGAGCCCACTTGCCCAGTGCCACCACTCATATCTTGTTTAATAGTAGTGTAAGTGTACATTTAAAAAAATAAATACTTTTTGGACTGTGAAACATCATTCTGCTTTTTTTGTGTCAGGCTCACAGCGTATACTGTGTCCATTTGCCCAGTGCCACCACTCACATCTTGTTTAATAGTAGTGTAAGTGTACATTTAAAAAAATAAAAACTTTTTGGACTGTGAAACATCAGTCTGCTTTTTTTGTGTCAGGCTCACAGCGTATACTGTGTCCATTTGCCCAGTGCCACCACTCATATCTTGTTTAATAGTAGTGTAAGTGTACATTTAAAAAAATAAAAACTTTTTGGACTGTGAAACATCAGTGTGCTTTTTTGTGTCAGGCTCACAGCGTATACTGTGCCCACTTGCCCAGTGCCACCACTCATATCCGGTGTAACAGTAGTGTAAATTTAAAAACAAAAAACTTTTTGGACTGTAAAACATCAGTCTGCTTTTTTGTTCCAGGCTCACAGCATATACTGTGCCCACTTGCCCAGTGGCACCACTCATATCTTGTTTAATAGTAGTGTAAGTGTACATTTAAAAAAAACAACTTTTTGGACTGTGAAACATCAGTCTGCTTTTTTTGTGTCAGGCTCACAGCGTATACTGTGCCCACTTGCCCAGTGCCAGCACTCATATCTTGTTTAATAGTAGTGTAAGTGTACATTTAAAAAAATTAAACTTTTTGGACTGTAAAACATCAGTCTGCTTTTTTGTGTCAGGCTCACAGCTTATACTGGGCCCACTTGCCCAGTGCCACCACTCATATCTTGTTTAATAGTAGTGTACGTGTACATTTAAAAAAAATTAAACTTTTTGGACTGTGAAACATCAGTCTGCTTTTTTGTGTCAGGCTCACAGCGTATACTGTGCCCACTTGCCCAGTGCCACCACTCATATCTTGTTTAATAGTAGTGTAAGTGTACATTTAAAAAAATAATAACTTTTTGGACTGTGAAACATCAGTCTGCTTTTTTGTGTCAGGCTCACAGCGTATACTGTGCCCACTTGCCCAGTGCCAGCACTCATATCTTGTTTAATAGTAGTGTAAGTGTACATTTAAAAAAATTAAAACTTTTTGGACTGTGAAACATCAGTCTGCTTTTTTGTGTCAGGCTCACAGCGTATACTGTGCCCACTTGCCCAGTGCCACCACTCATATCTTGTTTAATAGTAGTGTAAGTGTACATTTAAAAAAATTAAAACTTTTTGGACTGTGAAACATCAGTCTGCTTTTTTGTGTCAGGCTCACAGCGTATACTGTGCCCACTTGCCCAGTGCCACCACTCATATCTTGTTTAATAGTAGTGTAAGTGTACATTTAAAAAAATAATAACTTTTTGGACTGTGAAACATCAGTCTGCTTTTTTGTGTCAGGCTCACAGCGTATACTGTGCCCACTTGCCCAGTGCCACCACTCATATCTTGTTTAATAGTAGTGTAAGTGTACATTTAAAAACAAAAAAACATTTTGGACTGTGAAACATCAGTCTGCTTTTTTGTGTCAGGCTCACAGCTTATGCTGAGCCCACTTGCCCAGTGCCACCACTCATATCTTGTTTAATAGTAGTGTAAGTGTACATTTAAAAAAATTATAACTTTTTGGACTGTGAAACATCAGTCTGCTTTTTTGTGTGAGGCTCACAGCTTATACAGGGCCCACTTGCCCAGTGCCACCACTCATATCTTGTTTAATAGTAGTTTAAGTGTACATTTAAAAACAAAAAAAACTTTTTGGACTGTGAAACATCAGTCTGCTTTCTTGTGTCAGGCTCACAGCTTATACTGGGCCCACTTGCCCAGTGCCACCACTCATATTTTGTTTAATAGTAGTGTAAGTGTACATTTAAAAAAATAAAAACTTTTTGGACTGTGAAACATCAGTCTGCTTTTTTGTGTCAGGCTCACAGTGTATACTGTGCCCACTTGCCCAGTGGCACCACTCATATCTTGTTTAATAGTAGTGTAAGTGTACATTTAAAAAAACCAACTTTTTGGACTGTGAAACATCAGTATGCTTTTTTGTGTCAGGCTCACAGCGTATACTGTGCCCACTTGCCCAGTGCCACCACTCATATCTTGTTTAATAGTAGTGTAAGTGTACATTTAAAAAAAAAAAAAAAAACTTTTTGGACTGTGAAACATCAGTCTGCTTTTTTGTGTCAGGCTCAATGCGTATACTGTGCCCACTTGCCCAGTGCCACCACTCATATCTTGTTTAATAGTAGTGTAAGTGTACATTTAAAAAAAAAAAAAAATTTTGGACTGTGAAACATCAGTCTGCTTTTTTGTGTCAGGCTCACAGCTTATGCTGAGCCCACTTGCCCAGTGCCACCACTCATATCCGGTGTAACAGTAGTGTAAATTTAAAAACAAAAAACTTTTTGGACTGTAAAACATCAGTCTGCTTTTTTGTTCCAGGCTCACAGCATATACTGTGCCCACTTGCCCAGTGGCACCACTCATATCTTGTTTAATAGTAGTGTAAGTGTACATTTAAAAAAAACAACTTTTTGGACTGTGAAACATCAGTCTGCTTTTTTTGTGTCAGGCTCACAGCGTATACTGTGCCCACTTGCCCAGTGCCAGCACTCATATCTTGTTTAATAGTAGTGTAAGTGTACATTTAAAAAAATTAAACTTTTTGGACTGTAAAACATCAGTCTGCTTTTTTGTGTCAGGCTCACAGCTTATACTGGGCCCACTTGCCCAGTGCCACCACTCATATCTTGTTTAATAGTAGTGTACGTGTACATTTAAAAAAAATTAAACTTTTTGGACTGTGAAACATCAGTCTGCTTTTTTGTGTCAGGCTCACAGCGTATACTGTGCCCACTTGCCCAGTGCCACCACTCATATCTTGTTTAATAGTAGTGTAAGTGTACATTTAAAAAAATAATAACTTTTTGGACTGTGAAACATCAGTCTGCTTTTTTGTGTCAGGCTCACAGCGTATACTGTGCCCACTTGCCCAGTGCCAGCACTCATATCTTGTTTAATAGTAGTGTAAGTGTACATTTAAAAAAATTAAAACTTTTTGGACTGTGAAACATCAGTCTGCTTTTTTGTGTCAGGCTCACAGCGTATACTGTGCCCACTTGCCCAGTGCCACCACTCATATCTTGTTTAATAGTAGTGTAAGTGTACATTTAAAAAAATTAAAACTTTTTGGACTGTGAAACATCAGTCTGCTTTTTTGTGTCAGGCTCACAGCGTATACTGTGCCCACTTGCCCAGTGCCACCACTCATATCTTGTTTAATAGTAGTGTAAGTGTACATTTAAAAAAATAATAACTTTTTGGACTGTGAAACATCAGTCTGCTTTTTTGTGTCAGGCTCACAGCTTATACTGTGCCCACTTGCCCAGTGCCACCACTCATATCTTGTTTAATAGTAGTGTAAGTGTACATTTAAAAACAAAGAAACATTTTGGACTGTGAAACATCAGTCTGCTTTTTTGTGTCAGGCTCACAGCTTATGCTGAGCCCACTTGCCCAGTGCCACCACTCATATCTTGTTTAATAGTAGTGTAAGTGTACATTTAAAAAAATAATAACTTTTTGGACTGTGAAACATCAGTCTGCTTTTTTGTGTGAGGCTCACAGCTTATACAGGGCCCACTTGCCCAGTGCCACCACTCATATCTTGTTTAATAGTAGTTTAAGTGTACATTTAAAAACAAAAAAAACTTTTTGGACTGTGAAACATCAGTCTGCTTTCTTGTGTCAGGCTCACAGCTTATACTGGGCCCACTTGCCCAGTGCCACCACTCATATTTTGTTTAATAGTAGTGTAAGTGTACATTTAAAAAAATAAAAACTTTTTGGACTGTGAAACATCAGTCTGCTTTTTTGTGTCAGGCTCACAGTGTATACTGTGCCCACTTGCCCAGTGGCACCACTCATATCTTGTTTAATAGTAGTGTAAGTGTACATTTAAAAAAACCAACTTTTTGGACTGTGAAACATCAGTATGCTTTTTTGTGTCAGGCTCACAGCGTATACTGTGCCCACTTGCCCAGTGCCACCACTCATATCTTGTTTAATAGTAGTGTAAGTGTACATTTAAAAAAAAAAAAAAAAACTTTTTGGACTGTGAAACATCAGTCTGCTTTTTTGTGTCAGGCTCACAGCCTATACTGTGCCCACTTGCCCAGTGCCACCACTCATATCTTGTTTAATAGTAGTATAAGTGTACATTTAAAAAAATAAAAACTTTTTGGACTGTGAAACATCAGTCTGCTTTTTTGTGTCAGGCTCACAAAGTATACTGTGCCCACTTGCCCAGAGACACCACTCATATCTTGTTTAATAGTAGTGTAAGTGTACATTTAAAAACAAAAAAAACTTTTTGCACTGTGAAACATCATTCAGCTTTTTTGTGTCAGGCTCACAGCTTATACTGGGCTTACTTGCACAGTGCCACCACTCATATCTTGTTTAATAGTAGTGTAAGTGTACATTTAAAAAAATAATAACTTTTTGGACTGTGAAATATCAGTCTGCTTTCTTGTGTCAGGCTCACAGCGTATACTGTGCCCACTTGCCCAGTGCCACCACTCATATCTTGTTTAATAGTAGTGTAAGTGTACATTTAAAAAAAAAAAAAAACTTTTTGGACTGTGAAACATCAGTCTGCTTTTTTGTGTCAGGCTCACAGCCTATACTGTGCCCACTTGCCCAGTGCCAGCACTCATATCTTGTTTAATAGTAGTGTAAGTGTACATTTAAAAAAATTAAAACTTTTTGGACTGTAAAACATCAGTCTGCTTTTTTGTGTCAGGCTCACAGCTTATACTGGGCCCACTTGCCCAGTGCCACCACTCATATCTTGTTTAATAGTAGTGTACGTGTACATTTAAAAAAAATTAAACTTTTTGGACTGTGAAACATCAGTCTGCTTTTTTGTGTCAGGCTCACAGCGTATACTGTGCCCACTTGCCCAGTGCCACCACTCATATCTTGTTTAATAGTAGTGTAAGTGTACATTTAAAAAAATAATAACTTTTTGGACTGTGAAACATCAGTCTGCTTTTTTGTGTCAGGCTCACAGCGTATACTGTGCCCACTTGCCCAGTGCCACCACTCATATCCGGTGTAACAGTAGTGTAAATTTAAAAACAAAAAACTTTTTGGACTGTAAAACATCAGTCTGCTTTTTTGTTCCAGGCTCACAGCATATACTGTGCCCACTTGCCCAGTGGCACCACTCATATCTTGTTTAATAGTAGTGTAAGTGTACATTTAAAAAAAACAACTTTTTGGACTGTGAAACATCAGTCTGCTTTTTTTGTGTCAGGCTCACAGCGTATACTGTGCCCACTTGCCCAGTGCCAGCACTCATATCTTGTTTAATAGTAGTGTAAGTGTACATTTAAAAAAATTAAACTTTTTGGACTGTAAAACATCAGTCTGCTTTTTTGTGTCAGGCTCACAGCTTATACTGGGCCCACTTGCCCAGTGCCACCACTCATATCTTGTTTAATAGTAGTGTACGTGTACATTTAAAAAAAATTAAACTTTTTGGACTGTGAAACATCAGTCTGCTTTTTTGTGTCAGGCTCACAGCGTATACTGTGCCCACTTGCCCAGTGCCACCACTCATATCTTGTTTAATAGTAGTGTAAGTGTACATTTAAAAAAATAATAACTTTTTGGACTGTGAAACATCAGTCTGCTTTTTTGTGTCAGGCTCACAGCGTATACTGTGCCCACTTGCCCAGTGCCAGCACTCATATCTTGTTTAATAGTAGTGTAAGTGTACATTTAAAAAAATTAAAACTTTTTGGACTGTGAAACATCAGTCTGCTTTTTTGTGTCAGGCTCACAGCGTATACTGTGCCCACTTGCCCAGTGCCACCACTCATATCTTGTTTAATAGTAGTGTAAGTGTACATTTAAAAAAATTAAAACTTTTTGGACTGTGAAACATCAGTCTGCTTTTTTGTGTCAGGCTCACAGCGTATACTGTGCCCACTTGCCCAGTGCCACCACTCATATCTTGTTTAATAGTAGTGTAAGTGTACATTTAAAAAAATAATAACTTTTTGGACTGTGAAACATCAGTCTGCTTTTTTGTGTCAGGCTCACAGCGTATACTGTGCCCACTTGCCCAGTGCCACCACTCATATCTTGTTTAATAGTAGTGTAAGTGTACATTTAAAAACAAAAAAACATTTTGGACTGTGAAACATCAGTCTGCTTTTTTGTGTCAGGCTCACAGCTTATGCTGAGCCCACTTGCCCAGTGCCACCACTCATATCTTGTTTAATAGTAGTGTAAGTGTACATTTAAAAAAATTATAACTTTTTGGACTGTGAAACATCAGTCTGCTTTTTTGTGTGAGGCTCACAGCTTATACAGGGCCCACTTGCCCAGTGCCACCACTCATATCTTGTTTAATAGTAGTTTAAGTGTACATTTAAAAACAAAAAAAAATTTTTGGACTGTGAAACATCAGTCTGCTTTCTTGTGTCAGGCTCACAGCTTATACTGGGCCCACTTGCCCAGTGCCACCACTCATATTTTGTTTAATAGTAGTGTAAGTGTACATTTAAAAAAATAAAAACTTTTTGGACTGTGAAACATCAGTCTGCTTTTTTGTGTCAGGCTCACAGTGTATACTGTGCCCACTTGCCCAGTGGCACCACTCATATCTTGTTTAATAGTAGTGTAAGTGTACATTTAAAAAAACCAACTTTTTGGACTGTGAAACATCAGTATGCTTTTTTGTGTCAGGCTCACAGCGTATACTGTGCCCACTTGCCCAGTGCCACCACTCATATCTTGTTTAATAGTAGTGTAAGTGTACATTTAAAAAAAAAAAAAAAAACTTTTTGGACTGTGAAACATCAGTCTGCTTTTTTGTGTCAGGCTCAATGCGTATACTGTGCCCACTTGCCCAGTGCCACCACTCATATCTTGTTTAATAGTAGTGTAAGTGTACATTTAAAAAAAAAAAAACATTTTGGACTGTGAAACATCAGTCTGCTTTTTTGTGTCAGGCTCACAGCTTATGCTGAGCCCACTTGCCCAGTGCCACCACTCATATCCGGTGTAACAGTAGTGTAAATTTAAAAACAAAAAACTTTTTGGACTGTAAAACATCAGTCTGCTTTTTTGTTCCAGGCTCACAGCATATACTGTGCCCACTTGCCCAGTGGCACCACTCATATCTTGTTTAATAGTAGTGTAAGTGTACATTTAAAAAAAACAACTTTTTGGACTGTGAAACATCAGTCTGCTTTTTTTGTGTCAGGCTCACAGCGTATACTGTGCCCACTTGCCCAGTGCCAGCACTCATATCTTGTTTAATAGTAGTGTAAGTGTACATTTAAAAAAATTAAACTTTTTGGACTGTAAAACATCAGTCTGCTTTTTTGTGTCAGGCTCACAGCTTATACTGGGCCCACTTGCCCAGTGCCACCACTCATATCTTGTTTAATAGTAGTGTACGTGTACATTTAAAAAAAATTAAACTTTTTGGACTGTGAAACATCAGTCTGCTTTTTTGTGTCAGGCTCACAGCGTATACTGTGCCCACTTGCCCAGTGCCAGCACTCATATCTTGTTTAATAGTAGTGTAAGTGTACATTTAAAAAAATTAAAACTTTTTGGACTGTGAAACATCAGTCTGCTTTTTTGTGTCAGGCTCACAAAGTATACTGTGCCCACTTGCCCAGAGACACCACTCATATCTTGTTTAATAGTAGTGTAAGTGTACATTTAAAAACAAAAAAAACTTTTTGCACTGTGAAACATCATTCAGCTTTTTTGTGTCAGGCTCACAGCTTATACTGGGCTTACTTGCACAGTGCCACCACTCATATCTTGTTTAATAGTAGTGTAAGTGTACATTTAAAAAAATAATAACTTTTTGGACTGTGAAATATCAGTCTGCTTTCTTGTGTCAGGCTCACAGCGTATACTGTGCCCACTTGCCCAGTGCCACCACTCATATCTTGTTTAATAGTAGTGTAAGTGTACATTTAAAAAAAAAAAAAAACTTTTTGGACTGTGAAACATCAGTCTGCTTTTTTGTGTCAGGCTCACAGCCTATACTGTGCCCACTTGCCCAGTGCCAGCACTCATATCTTGTTTAATAGTAGTGTAAGTGTACATTTAAAAAAATTAAAACTTTTTGGACTGTAAAACATCAGTCTGCTTTTTTGTGTCAGGCTCACAGCTTATACTGGGCCCACTTGCCCAGTGCCACCACTCATATCTTGTTTAATAGTAGTGTACGTGTACATTTAAAAAAAAATAAACTTTTTGGACTGTGAAACATCAGTCTGCTTTTTTGTGTCAGGCTCACAGCGTATACTGTGCCCACTTGCCCAGTGCCACCACTCATATCTTGTTTAATAGTAGTGTAAGTGTACATTTAAAAAAATAATAACTTTTTGGACTGTGAAACATCAGTCTGCTTTTTTGTGTCAGGCTCACAGCGTATACTGTGCCCACTTGCCCAGTGCCAGCACTCATATCTTGTTTAATAGTAGTGTAAGTGTACATTTAAAAAAATTAAAACTTTTTGGACTGTGAAACATCAGTCTGCTTTTTTGTGTCAGGCTCACAGCGTATACTGTGCCCACTTGCCCAGTGCCACCACTCATATCTTGTTTAATAGTAGTGTAAGTGTACATTTAAAAAAATTAAAACTTTTTGGACTGTGAAACATCAGTCTGCTTTTTTGTGTCAGGCTCACAGCGTATACTGTGCCCACTTGCCCAGTGCCACCACTCATATCTTGTTTAATAGTAGTGTAAGTGTACATTTAAAAAAATAATAACTTTTTGGACTGTGAAACATCAGTCTGCTTTTTTGTGTCAGGCTCACAGCGTATACTGTGCCCACTTGCCCAGTGGCACCACTCATATCTTGTTTAATAGTAGTGTAAGTGTACATTTAAAAACAAAAAAAACTTTTTGGACTGTGAAACATCAGTCTGCTTTTTTGTGTCAGGCTCACAGCGTATACTGTGCCCACTTGCCCAGTGCCACCACTCATATCTTGTTTAATAGTAATGTAAGTGTACATTTAAAAAAAACTTTTTGGACTGTGAAACATCAGTCTGCTTTTTTGTGTCAGGCTCACAGCATATACTGTGCCCACTTGCCCAGTGCCACCACTCATATCTTGTTTAATAGTAGTTTTAATGTACATTTAAAAAAATAAAAACGTTTTGGACTGTGAAACATCAGTCTGCTTTTTTGTGTCAGGCTCACAGCGTATACTGTGCCCACTTGCCCAGTGCAACCACTCATATCTTGTTTAATAGTAGTGTAAGTGTACATTTAAAAACAAAAACAACTTTTTGGCACTGTGAAACATCAGTCTGCTTTTTTGTGTCAGGCTCACAGCTTATACTGGGCCCACTTGCCCAGTGCCACCACTCATATCTTGTTTAATAGTAGTGTAAGTGTACATTTAAAAAAATTAAAACTTTTTGGACTGTGAAACATCAGTCTGCTTTTTTGTGTCAGGCTCAATGCGTATACTGTGCCCACTTGCCCAGTGCCACCACTCATATCTTGTTTAATAGTAGTGTAAGTGTACATTTAAAAAAAAAAAAACATTTTGGACTGTGAAACATCAGTCTGCTTTTTTGTGTCAGGCTCACAGCTTATGCTGAGCCCACTTGCCCAGTGCCACCACTCATATCTTGTTTAATAGTAGTGTAAGTGTACATTTAAAAAAATAAATACTTTTTGGACTGTGAAACATCATTCTGCTTTTTTTGTGTCAGGCTCACAGCGTATACTGTGTCCATTTGCCCAGTGCCACCACTCATATCTTGTTTAATAGTAGTGTAAGTGTACATTTAAAAAAATAAAAACTTTTTGGACTGTGAAACATCAGTCTGCTTTTTTTGTGTCAGGCTCACAGCGTATACTGTGTCCATTTGCCCAGTGCCACCACTCATATCTTGTTTAATAGTAGTGTAAGTGTACATTTAAAAAAATAAAAACTTTTTGGACTGTGAAACATCAGTGTGCTTTTTTGTGTCAGGCTCACAGCGTATACTGTGCCCACTTGCCCAGTGCCACCACTCATATCCGGTGTAACAGTAGTGTAAATTTAAAAACAAAAAACTTTTTGGACTGTAAAACATCAGTCTGCTTTTTTGTGCCAGGCTCACAGCGTATACTGTGCCCACTTGCCCAGTGGCACCACTCATATCTTGTTTAATAGTAGTGTAAGTGTACATTTTAAAAAAACAACTTTTTGGACTGTGAAACATCAGTCTGCTTTTTTTGTGTCAGGCTCACAGCGTATACTGTGCCCACTTGCCCAGTGCCAGCACTCATATCTTGTTTAATAGTAGTGTAAGTGTACATTTAAAAAAATTAAACTTTTTGGACTGTAAAACATCAGTCTGCTTTTTTGTGTCAGGCTCACAGCTTATACTGGGCCCACTTGCCCAGTGGCACCACTCATATCTTGTTTAATAGTAGTGTACGTGTACATTTAAAAAAAATTAAACTTTTTGGACTGTGAAACATCAGTCTGCTTTTTTGTGTCAGGCTCACAGCGTATACTGTGCCCACTTGCCCAGTGCCACCACTCATATCTTGTTTAATAGTAGTGTAAGTGTACATTTAAAAAAATAATAACTTTTTGGACTGTGAAACATCAGTCTGCTTTTTTGTGTCAGGCTCACAGCGTATACTGTGCCCACTTGCCCAGTGCCAGCACTCATATCTTGTTTAATAGTAGTGTAAGTGTACATTTAAAAAAATTAAAACTTTTTGGACTGTGAAACATCAGTCTGCTTTTTTGTGTCAGGCTCACAGCGTATACTGTGCCCACTTGCCCAGTGCCACCACTCATATCTTGTTTAATAGTAGTGTAAGTGTACATTTAAAAAAATTAAAACTTTTTGGACTGTGAAACATCAGTCTGCTTTTTTGTGTCAGGCTCACAGCGTATACTGTGCCCACTTGCCCAGTGCCACCACTCATATCTTGTTTAATAGTAGTGTAAGTGTACATTTAAAAAAATAATAACTTTTTGGACTGTGAAACATCAGTCTGCTTTTTTGTGTCAGGCTCACAGCGTATACTGTGCCCACTTGCCCAGTGCCACCACTCATATCTTGTTTAATAGTAGTGTAAGTGTACATTTAAAAACAAAAAAACATTTTGGACTGTGAAACATCAGTCTGCTTTTTTGTGTCAGGCTCACAGCTTATGCTGAGCCCACTTGCCCAGTGCCACCACTCATATCTTGTTTAATAGTAGTGTAAGTGTACATTTAAAAAAATTATAACTTTTTGGACTGTGAAACATCAGTCTGCTTTTTTGTGTGAGGCTCACAGCTTATACAGGGCCCACTTGCCCAGTGCCACCACTCATATCTTGTTTAATAGTAGTTTAAGTGTACATTTAAAAACAAAAAAAACTTTTTGGACTGTGAAACATCAGTCTGCTTTCTTGTGTCAGGCTCACAGCGTATACTGTGCCCACTTGCCCAGTGGCACCACTCATATCTTGTTTAATAGTAGTGTAAGTGTACATTTAAAAAAACCAACTTTTTGGACTGTGAAACATCAGTATGCTTTTTTGTGTCAGGCTCACAGCGTATACTGTGCCCACTTGCCCAGTGCCACCACTCATATCTTGTTTAATAGTAGTGTAAGTGTACATTTAAAAAAAAAAAAAAACTTTTTGGACTGTGAAACATCAGTCTGCTTTTTTGTGTCAGGCTCACAGCCTATACTGTGCCCACTTGCCCAGTGCCACCACTCATATCTTGTTTAATAGTAGTATAAGTGTACATTTAAAAAAATAAAAACTTTTTGGACTGTGAAACATCAGTCTGCTTTTTTGTGTCAGGCTCACAAAGTATACTGTGCCCACTTGCCCAGAGACACCACTCATATCTTGTTTAATAGTAGTGTAAGTGTACATTTAAAAACAAAAAAAACTTTTTGCACTGTGAAACATCATTCAGCTTTTTTGTGTCAGGCTCACAGCTTATACTGGGCTTACTTGCACAGTGCCACCACTCATATCTTGTTTAATAGTAGTGTAAGTGTACATTTAAAAAAATAATAACTTTTTGGACTGTGAAATATCAGTCTGCTTTCTTGTGTCAGGCTCACAGCGTATACTGTGCCCACTTGCCCAGTGCCACCACTCATACCTTGTTTAATAGTAGTGTAAGTGTACATTTAAAAATAAAAAACTTTTGGACTGTGAAACATCAGTCTGCTTTTTTTGTGTCAGGCTCACAGCGTATACTGTGCCCAGTTGCCCATTGCCACCACTCATATCTTGTTTAATAGTAATGTAATTGTACATTTAAAAAAAAAAACTGTTTGGACTGTGAAACATCAGTCTGCTTTTTTGTGTCAGGCTCACAGCATATACTGTGCCCACTTGCCCAGTGCCACCACTCATATCTTGTTTAATAGTAGTGTAAGTGTACATTTAAAAAAATAAAAACTTTTTGGACTGTGAAACATCAGTCTGCTTTTTTGTGTCAGGCTCACAGCGTATACTGTGCCCACTTGCCCAGTGCCACCACTCATATCTTGTTTAATAGTAGTGTAAGTGTACATTTAAAAAAATAATAACTTTTTGGACTGTGAAACATCAGTCTGCTTTTTTGTTTCAGGCTCAAAGCGTATACTGTGCCCACTTGCCCAGTGCCAGCACTCATATCTTGTTTAATAGTAGTGTAAGTGTACATTTAAAAAAATAAATACTTTTTGGACTGTGAAATATCAGTCTGCTTTTTTTGTGTCAGGCTCACAGCGTATACTGTGCCCACTTGCCCAGTGCCACCACTCATATCTTGTTTAATAGTAGTGTAAGTGTACATTTAAAAAAAAAACTTTTTGGACTGTGAAACATCAGTCTGCTTTTTTGTGTCAGGATCACAGCTTATACTGGGCCAACTTGCCCAGTGCCACCACTCATATCTTGTTTAATAGTATTGTGAATGTACATTTAAAAACAAAAAAAACTTTTTGGACTGTGAAACATCAGTCTGCTTTTTTGTGTCAGGCTCACAGCGTATACTGTGCCCACTTGCCCAGTGGCACCACTCATATCTTGTTTAATAGTAGTGTAAGTGTACATTTAAAAACAAAAAAAACTTTTTGGACTGTGAAACATCAGTCTGCTTTTTTGTGTCAGGCTCACAGCGTATACTGTGCCCACTTGCCCAGTGGCACCACTCATATCTTGTTTAATAGTAGTGTAAGTGTACATTTAAAAACAAAAAAAACTTTTTGGACTGTGAAACATCAGTCTGCTTTTTTGTGTCAGGCTCACAGCGTATACTGTGCCCACTTGCCCAGTGCCACCACTCATATCTTGTTTAATAGTAATGTAAGTGTACATTTAAAAAAAACTTTTTGGACTGTGAAACATCAGTCTGCTTTTTTGTGTCAGGCTCACAGCATATACTGTGCCCACTTGCCCAGTGCCACCACTCATATCTTGTTTAATAGTAGTGTAAGTGTACATTTAAAAAAATAAAAACGTTTTGGACTGTGAAACATCAGTCTGCTTTTTTGTGTCAGGCTCACAGCGTATACTGTGCCCACTTGCCCAGTGCAACCACTCATATCTTGTTTAATAGTAGTGTAAGTGTACATTTAAAAACAAAAACAACTTTTTGGCACTGTGAAACATCAGTCTGCTTTTTTGTGTCAGGCTCACAGCTTATACTGGGCCCACTTGCCCAGTGCCACCACTCATATCTTGTTTAATAGTAGTGTAAGTGTACATTTAAAAAAATTAAAACTTTTTGGACTGTGAAACATCAGTCTGCTTTTTTGTGTCAGGCTCAATGCGTATACTGTGCCCACTTGCCCAGTGCCACCACTCATATCTTGTTTAATAGTAGTGTAAGTGTACATTTAAAAAAAAAAAACATTTTGGACTGTGAAACATCAGTCTGCTTTTTTGTGTCAGGCTCACAGCTTATGCTGAGCCCACTTGCCCAGTGCCACCACTCATATCTTGTTTAATAGTAGTGTAAGTGTACATTTAAAAAAATAAATACTTTTTGGACTGTGAAACATCATTCTGCTTTTTTTGTGTCAGGCTCACAGCGTATACTGTGTCCATTTGCCCAGTGCCACCACTCATATCTTGTTTAATAGTAGTGTAAGTGTACATTTAAAAAAATAAAAACTTTTTGGACTGTGAAACATCAGTCTGCTTTTTTTGTGTCAGGCTCACAGCGTATACTGTGTCCATTTGCCCAGTGCCACCACTCATATCTTGTTTAATAGTAGTGTAAGTGTACATTTAAAATAATAAAAACTTTTTGGACTGTGAAACATCAGTGTGCTTTTTTGTGTCAGGCTCACAGCGTATACTGTGCCCACTTGCCCAGTGCCACCACTCATATCCGGTGTAACAGTAGTGTAAATTTAAAAACAAAAAACTTTTTGGACTGTAAAACATCAGTCTGCTTTTTTGTGCCAGGCTCACAGCGTATACTGTGCCCACTTGCCCAGTGGCACCACTCATATCTTGTTTAATAGTAGTGTAAGTGTACATTTTAAAAAAACAACTTTTTGGACTGTGAAACATCAGTCTGCTTTTTTTGTGTCAGGCTCACAGCGTATACTGTGCCCACTTGCCCAGTGCCAGCACTCATATCTTGTTTAATAGTAGTGTAAGTGTACATTTAAAAAAATTAAACTTTTTGGACTGTAAAACATCAGTCTGCTTTTTTGTGTCAGGCTCACAGCTTATACTGGGCCCACTTGCCCAGTGCCACCACTCATATCTTGTTTAATAGTAGTGTACGTGTACATTTAAAAAAAATTAAACTTTTTGGACTGTGAAACATCAGTCTGCTTTTTTGTGTCAGGCTCACAGCGTATACTGTGCCCACTTGCCCAGTGCCACCACTCATATCTTGTTTAATAGTAGTGTAAGTGTACATTTAAAAAAATAATAACTTTTTGGACTGTGAAACATCAGTCTGCTTTTTTGTGTCAGGCTCACAGCGTATACTGTGCCCACTTGCCCAGTGCCAGCACTCATATCTTGTTTAATAGTAGTGTAAGTGTACATTTAAAAAAATTATAACTTTTTGGACTGTGAAACATCAGTCTGCTTTTTTGTGTCAGGCTCACAGCGTATACTGTGCCCACTTGCCCAGTGCCACCACTCATATCTTGTTTAATAGTAGTGTAAGTGTACATTTAAAAAAATTAAAACTTTTTGGACTGTGAAACATCAGTCTGCTTTTTTGTGTCAGGCTCACAGCGTATACTGTGCCCACTTGCCCAGTGCCACCACTCATATCTTGTTTAATAGTAGTGTAAGTGTACATTTAAAAAAATAATAACTTTTTGGACTGTGAAACATCAGTCTGCTTTTTTGTGTCAGGCTCACAGCTTATACTGTGCCCACTTGCCCAGTGCCACCACTCATATCTTGTTTAATAGTAGTGTAAGTGTACATTTAAAAACAAAAAAACATTTTGGACTGTGAAACATCAGTCTGCTTTTTTGTGTCAGGCTCACAGCTTATGCTGAGCCCACTTGCCCAGTGCCACCACTCATATCTTGTTTAATAGTAGTGTAAGTGTACATTTAAAAAAATTATAACTTTTTGGACTGTGAAACATCAGTCTGCTTTTTTGTGTGAGGCTCACAGCTTATACAGGGCCCACTTGCCCAGTGCCACCACTCATATCTTGTTTAATAGTAGTTTAAGTGTACATTTAAAAACAAAAAAAACTTTTTGGACTGTGAAACATCAGTCTGCTTTCTTGTGTCAGGCTCACAGCTTATACTGGGCCCACTTGCCCAGTGCCACCACTCATATTTTGTTTAATAGTAGTGTAAGTGTACATTTAAAAAAATAAAAACTTTTTGGACTGTGAAACATCAGTCTGCTTTTTTGTGTCAGGCTCACAGCGTATACTGTGCCCACTTGCCCAGTGGCACCACTCATATCTTGTTTAATAGTAGTGTAAGTGTACATTTAAAAAAACCAACTTTTTGGACTGTGAAACATCAGTATGCTTTTTTGTGTCAGGCTCACAGCGTATACTGTGCCCACTTGCCCAGTGCCACCACTCATATCTTGTTTAATAGTAGTGTAAGTGTACATTTAAAAAAAAAAAAAAACTTTTTGGACTGTGAAACATCAGTCTGCTTTTTTGTGTCAGGCTCACAGCCTATACTGTGCCCACTTGCCCAGTGCCACCACTCATATCTTGTTTAATAGTAGTATAAGTGTACATTTAAAAAAATAAAAACTTTTTGGACTGTGAAACATCAGTCTGCTTTTTTGTGTCAGGCTCACAAAGTATACTGTGCCCACTTGCCCAGAGACACCACTCATATCTTGTTTAATAGTAGTGTAAGTGTACATTTAAAAACAAAAAAAACTTTTTGCACTGTGAAACATCATTCAGCTTTTTTGTGTCAGGCTCACAGCTTATACTGGGCTTACTTGCACAGTGCCACCACTCATATCTTGTTTAATAGTAGTGTAAGTGTACATTTAAAAAAATAATAACTTTTTGGACTGTGAAATATCAGTCTGCTTTCTTGTGTCAGGCTCACAGCGTATACTGTGCCCACTTGCCCAGTGCCACCACTCATACCTTGTTTAATAGTAGTGTAAGTGTACATTTAAAAATAAAAAACTTTTGGACTGTGAAACATCAGTCTGCTTTTTTTGTGTCAGGCTCACAGCGTATACTGTGCCCAGTTGCCCATTGCCACCACTCATATCTTGTTTAATAGTAATGTAATTGTACATTTAAAAAAAAAAACTGTTTGGACTGTGAAACATCAGTCTGCTTTTTTGTGTCAGGCTCACAGCATATACTGTGCCCACTTGCCCAGTGCCACCACTCATATCTTGTTTAATAGTAGTGTAAGTGTACATTTAAAAAAATAAAAACTTTTTGGACTGTGAAACATCAGTCTGCTTTTTTGTGTCAGGCTCACAGCGTATACTGTGCCCACTTGCCCAGTGCCACCACTCATATCTTGTTTAATAGTAGTGTAAGTGTACATTTAAAAAAATAATAACTTTTTGGACTGTGAAACATCAGTCTGCTTTTTTGTTTCAGGCTCAAAGCGTATACTGTGCCCACTTGCCCAGTGCCAGCACTCATATCTTGTTTAATAGTAGTGTAAGTGTACATTTAAAAAAATAAATACTTTTTGGACTGTGAAATATCAGTCTGCTTTTTTTGTGTCAGGCTCACAGCGTATACTGTGCCCACTTGCCCAGTGCCACCACTCATATCTTGTTTAATAGTAGTGTAAGTGTACATTTAAAAAAAAAACTTTTTGGACTGTGAAACATCAGTCTGCTTTTTTGTGTCAGGATCACAGCTTATACTGGGCCAACTTGCCCAGTGCCACCACTCATATCTTGTTTAATAGTATTGTGAATGTACATTTAAAAACAAAAAAAACTTTTTGGACTGTGAAACATCAGTCTGCTTTTTTGTGTCAGGCTCACAGCGTATACTGTGCCCACTTGCCCAGTGCCACCACTCATATCCGGTGTAACAGTAGTGTAAATTTAAAAACAAAAAACTTTTTGGACTGTAAAACATCAGTCTGCTTTTTTGTGCCAGGCTCACAGCATATACTGTGCCCACTTGCCCAGTGGCACCACTCATATCTTGTTTAATAGTAGTGTAAGTGTACATTTAAAAAAAACAACTTTTTGGACTGTGAAACATCAGTCTGCTTTTTTTGTGTCAGGCTCACAGCGTATACTGTGCCCACTTGCCCAGTGCCAGCACTCATATCTTGTTTAATAGTAGTGTAAGTGTACATTTAAAAAAATTAAACTTTTTGGACTGTAAAACATCAGTCTGCTTTTTTGTGTCAGGCTCACAGCTTATACTGGGCCCACTTGCCCAGTGCCACCACTCATATCTTGTTTAATAGTAGTGTACGTGTACATTTAAAAAAAATTAAACTTTTTGGACTGTGAAACATCAGTCTGCTTTTTTGTGTCAGGCTCACAGCGTATACTGTGCCCACTTGCCCAGTGCCACCACTCATATCTTGTTTTATAGTAGTGTAAGTGTACATTTAAAAAAATAATAACTTTTTGGACTGTGAAACATCAGTCTGCTTTTTTGTGTCAGGCTCACAGCGTATACTGTGCCCACTTGCCCAGTGCCAGCACTCATATCTTGTTTAATAGTAGTGTAAGTGTACATTTAAAAAAATTAAAACTTTTTGGACTGTGAAACATCAGTCTGCTTTTTTGTGTCAGGCTCACAGCGTATACTGTGCCCACTTGCCCAGTGCCACCACTCATATCTTGTTTAATAGTAGTGTAAGTGTACATTTAAAAAAATTAAAACTTTTTGGACTGTGAAACATCAGTCTGCTTTTTTGTGTCAGGCTCACAGCGTATACTGTGCCCACTTGCCCAGTGCCACCACTCATATCTTGTTTAATAGTAGTGTAAGTGTACATTTAAAAAAATAATAACTTTTTGGACTGTGAAACATCAGTCTGCTTTTTTGTGTCAGGCTCACAGCGTATACTGTGCCCACTTGCCCAGTGCCACCACTCATATCTTGTTTAATAGTAGTGTAAGTGTACATTTAAAAACAAAAAAACATTTTGGACTGTGAAACATCAGTCTGCTTTTTTGTGTCAGGCTCACAGCTTATGCTGAGCCCACTTGCCCAGTGCCACCACTCATATCTTGTTTAATAGTAGTGTAAGTGTACATTTAAAAAAATTATAACTTTTTGGACTGTGAAACATCAGTCTGCTTTTTTGTGTGAGGCTCACAGCTTATACAGGGCCCACTTGCCCAGTGCCACCACTCATATCTTGTTTAATAGTAGTTTAAGTGTACATTTAAAAACAAAAAAAACTTTTTGGACTGTGAAACATCAGTCTGCTTTCTTGTGTCAGGCTCACAGCTTATACTGGGCCCACTTGCCCAGTGCCACCACTCATATTTTGTTTAATAGTAGTGTAAGTGTACATTTAAAAAAATAAAAACTTTTTGGACTGTGAAACATCAGTCTGCTTTTTTGTGTCAGGCTCACAGCGTATACTGTGCCCACTTGCCCAGTGGCACCACTCATATCTTGTTTAATAGTAGTGTAAGTGTACATTTAAAAAAACCAACTTTTTGGACTGTGAAACATCAGTATGCTTTTTTGTGTCAGGCTCACAGCGTATACTGTGCCCACTTGCCCAGTGCCACCACTCATATCTTGTTTAATAGTAGTGTAAGTGTACATTTAAAAAAAAAAAAAAAAACTTTTTGGACTGTGAAACATCAGTCTGCTTTTTTGTGTCAGGCTCACAGCCTATACTGTGCCCACTTGCCCAGTGCCACCACTCATATCTTGTTTAATAGTAGTATAAGTGTACATTTAAAAAAATAAAAACTTTTTGGACTGTGAAACATCAGTCTGCTTTTTTGTGTCAGGCTCACAAAGTATACTGTGCCCACTTGCCCAGAGACACCACTCATATCTTGTTTAATAGTAGTGTAAGTGTACATTTAAAAACAAAAAAAACTTTTTGCACTGTGAAACATCATTCAGCTTTTTTGTGTCAGGCTCACAGCTTATACTGGGCTTACTTGCACAGTGCCACCACTCATATCTTGTTTAATAGTAGTGTAAGTGTACATTTAAAAAAATAATAACTTTTTGGACTGTGAAATATCAGTCTGCTTTCTTGTGTCAGGCTCACAGCGTATACTGTGCCCACTTGCCCAGTGCCACCACTCATATCTTGTTTAATAGTAGTGTAAGTGTACATTTAAAAAAAAAAAAAAAACTTTTTGGACTGTGAAACATCAGTCTGCTTTTTTGGGTCAGGCTCACAGCCTATACTGTGCCCACTTGCCCAGTGCCAGCACTCATATCTTGTTTAATAGTAGTGTAAGTGTACATTTAAAAAAATTAAAACTTTTTGGACTGTAAAACATCAGTCTGCTTTTTTGTGTCAGGCTCACAGCTTATACTGGGCCCACTTGCCCAGTGCCACCACTCATATCTTGTTTAATAGTAGTGTACGTGTACATTTAAAAAAAATTAAACTTTTTGGACTGTGAAACATCAGTCTGCTTTTTTGTGTCAGGCTCACAGCGTATACTGTGCCCACTTGCCCAGTGCCACCACTCATATCTTGTTTAATAGTAGTGTAAGTGTACATTTAAAAAAATAATAACTTTTTGGACTGTGAAACATCAGTCTGCTTTTTTGTGTCAGGCTCACAGCGTATACTGTGCCCACTTGCCCAGTGCCAGCACTCATATCTTGTTTAATAGTAGTGTAAGTGTACATTTAAAAAAATTAAAACTTTTTGGACTGTGAAACATCAGTCTGCTTTTTTGTGTCAGGCTCACAGCGTATACTGTGCCCACTTGCCCAGTGCCACCACTCATATCTTGTTTAATAGTAGTGTAAGTGTACATTTAAAAAAATTAAAACTTTTTGGACTGTGAAACATCAGTCTGCTTTTTTGTGTCAGGCTCACAGCGTATACTGTGCCCACTTGCCCAGTGCCACCACTCATATCTTGTTTAATAGTAGTGTAAGTGTACATTTAAAAAAATAATAACTTTTTGGACTGTGAAACATCAGTCTGCTTTTTTGTGTCAGGCTCACAGCGTATACTGTGCCCACTTGCCCAGTGGCACCACTCATATCTTGTTTAATAGTAGTGTAAGTGTACATTTAAAAAAATAAAAACTTTTTGGACTGTGAAACATCAGTCTGCTTTTTTGTGTCAGGCTCACAAAGTATACTGTGCCCACTTGCCCAGAGACACCACTCATATCTTGTTTAATAGTAGTGTAAGTGTACATTTAAAAACAAAAAAAACTTTTTGCACTGTGAAACATCATTCAGCTTTTTTGTGTCAGGCTCACAGCTTATACTGGGCTTACTTGCACAGTGCCACCACTCATATCTTGTTTAATAGTAGTGTAAGTGTACATTTAAAAAAATAATAACTTTTTGGACTGTGAAATATCAGTCTGCTTTCTTGTGTCAGGCTCACAGCGTATACTGTGCCCACTTGCCCAGTGCCACCACTCATATCTTGTTTAATAGTAGTGTAAGTGTACATTTAAAAAAAAAAAAAAAAACTTTTTGGACTGTGAAACATCAGTCTGCTTTTTTGGGTCAGGCTCACAGCCTATACTGTGCCCACTTGCCCAGTGCCAGCACTCATATCTTGTTTAATAGTAGTGTAAGTGTACATTTAAAAAAATTAAAACTTTTTGGACTGTAAAACATCAGTCTGCTTTTTTGTGTCAGGCTCACAGCTTATACTGGGCCCACTTGCCCAGTGCCACCACTCATATCTTGTTTAATAGTAGTGTACGTGTACATTTAAAAAAAATTAAACTTTTTGGACTGTGAAACATCAGTCTGCTTTTTTGTGTCAGGCTCACAGCGTATACTGTGCCCACTTGCCCAGTGCCACCACTCATATCTTGTTTAATAGTAGTGTAAGTGTACATTTAAAAAAATAATAACTTTTTGGACTGTGAAACATCAGTCTGCTTTTTTGTGTCAGGCTCACAGCGTATACTGTGCCCACTTGCCCAGTGCCACCACTCATATCTTGTTTAATAGTAGTGTAAGTGTACATTTAAAAAAATTAAAACTTTTTGGACTGTGAAACATCAGTCTGCTTTTTTGTGTCAGGCTCACAGCGTATACTGTGCCCACTTGCCCAGTGCCACCACTCATATCTTGTTTAATAGTAGTGTAAGTGTACATTTAAAAAAATTAAAACTTTTTGGACTGTGAAACATCAGTCTGCTTTTTTGTGTCAGGCTCACAGCGTATACTGTGCCCACTTGCCCAGTGCCACCACTCATATCTTGTTTAATAGTAGTGTAAGTGTACATTTAAAAAAATAATAACTTTTTGGACTGTGAAACATCAGTCTGCTTTTTTGTGTCAGGCTCACAGCGTATACTGTGCCCACTTGCCCAGTGGCACCACTCATATCTTGTTTAATAGTAGTGTAAGTGTACATTTAAAAACAAAAAAAACTTTTTGGACTGTGAAACATCAGTCTGCTTTTTTGTGTCAGGCTCACAGCGTATACTGTGCCCACTTGCCCAGTGCCACCACTCATATCTTGTTTAATAGTAATGTAAGTGTACATTTAAAAAAAACTTTTTGGACTGTGAAACATCAGTCTGCTTTTTTGTGTCAGGCTCACAGCATATACTGTGCCCACTTGCCCAGTGCCACCACTCATATCTTGTTTAATAGTAGTGTAAGTGTACATTTAAAAAAATAAAAACGTTTTGGACTGTGAAACATCAGTCTGCTTTTTTGTGTCAGGCTCACAGCGTATACTGTGCCCACTTGCCCAGTGCAACCACTCATATCTTGTTTAATAGTAGTGTAAGTGTACATTTAAAAACAAAAACAACTTTTTGGCACTGTGAAACATCAGTCTGCTTTTTTGTGTCAGGCTCACAGCTTATACTGGGCCCACTTGCCCAGTGCCACCACTCATATCTTGTTTAATAGTAGTGTAAGTGTACATTTAAAAAAATTAAAACTTTTTGGACTGTGAAACATCAGTCTGCTTTTTTGTGTCAGGCTCAATGCGTATACTGTGCCCACTTGCCCAGTGCCACCACTCATATCTTGTTTAATAGTAGTGTAAGTGTACATTTAAAAAAAAAAAAACATTTTGGACTGTGAAACATCAGTCTGCTTTTTTGTGTCAGGCTCACAGCTTATGCTGAGCCCACTTGCCCAGTGCCACCACTCATATCTTGTTTAATAGTAGTGTAAGTGTACATTTAAAAAAATAAAAACTTTTTGGACTGTGAAACATCAGTCTGCTTTTTTTGTGTCAGGCTCACAGCGTATACTGTGTCCATTTGCCCAGTGCCACCACTCATATCTTGTTTAATAGTAGTGTAAGTGTACATTTAAAAAAATAAAAACTTTTTGGACTGTGAAACATCAGTGTGCTTTTTTGTGTCAGGCTCACAGCGTATACTGTGCCCACTTGCCCAGTGCCACCACTCATATCCGGTGTAACAGTAGTGTAAATTTAAAAACAAAAAACTTTTTGGACTGTAAAACATCAGTCTGCTTTTTTGTGCCAGGCTCACAGCGTATACTGTGCCCACTTGCCCAGTGGCACCACTCATATCTTGTTTAATAGTAGTGTAAGTGTACATTTTAAAAAAACAACTTTTTGGACTGTGAAACATCAGTCTGCTTTTTTTGTGTCAGGCTCACAGCGTATACTGTGCCCACTTGCCCAGTGCCAGCACTCATATCTTGTTTAATAGTAGTGTAAGTGTACATTTAAAAAAATTAAACTTTTTGGACTGTAAAACATCAGTCTGCTTTTTTGTGTCAGGCTCACAGCTTATACTGGGCCCACTTGCCCAGTGCCACCACTCATATCTTGTTTAATAGTAGTGTAAGTGTACATTTAAAAAAAATTAAACTTTTTGGACTGTGAAACATCAGTCTGCTTTTTTGTGTCAGGCTCACAGCGTATACTGTGCCCACTTGCCCAGTGCCACCACTCATATCTTGTTTAATAGTAGTGTAAGTGTACATTTAAAAAAATAATAACTTTTTGGACTGTGAAACATTAGTCTGCTTTTTTGTGTCAGGCTCACAGCGTATACTGTGCCCACTTGCCCAGTGCCAGCACTCATATCTTGTTTAATAGTAGTGTAAGTGTACATTTAAAAAAATTAAAACTTTTTGGACTGTGAAACATCAGTCTGCTTTTTTGTGTCAGGCTCACAGCGTATACTGTGCCCACTTGCCCAGTGCCACCACTCATATCTTGTTTAATAGTAGTGTAAGTGTACATTTAAAAAAATTAAAACTTTTTGGACTGTGAAACATCAGTCTGCTTTTTTGTGTCAGGCTCACAGCGTATACTGTGCCCACTTGCCCAGTGCCACCACTCATATCTTGTTTAATAGTAGTGTAAGTGTACATTTAAAAAAAAAATAACTTTTTGGACTGTGAAACATCAGTCTGCTTTTTTGTGTCAGGCTCACAGCGTATACTGTGCCCACTTGCCCAGTGCCACCACTCATATCTTGTTTAATAGTAGTGTAAGTGTACATTTAAAAACAAAAAAACATTTTGGACTGTGAAACATCAGTCTGCTTTTTTGTGTCAGGCTCACAGCTTATGCTGAGCCCACTTGCCCAGTGCCACCACTCATATCTTGTTTAATAGTAGTGTAAGTGTACATTTAAAAAAATTATAACTTTTTGGACTGTGAAACATCAGTCTGCTTTTTTGTGTGAGGCTCACAGCTTATACAGGGCCCACTTGCCCAGTGCCACCACTCATATCTTGTTTAATAGTAGTTTAAGTGTACATTTAAAAACAAAAAAAACTTTTTGGACTGTGAAACATCAGTCTGCTTTCTTGTGTCAGGCTCACAGCTTATACTGGGCCCACTTGCCCAGTGCCACCACTCATATTTTGTTTAATAGTAGTGTAAGTGTACATTTAAAAAAATAAAAACTTTTTGGACTGTGAAACATCAGTCTGCTTTTTTGTGTCAGGCTCACAGCGTATACTGTGCCCACTTGCCCAGTGGCACCACTCATATCTTGTTTAATAGTAGTGTAAGTGTACATTTAAAAAAACCAACTTTTTGGACTGTGAAACATCAGTATGCTTTTTTGTGTCAGGCTCACAGCGTATACTGTGCCCACTTGCCCATTGCCACCACTCATATCTTGTTTAATAGTTGTGTAAGTGTACATTTAAAAAAAAAAAAAAACTTTTTGGACTGTGAAACATCAGTCTGCTTTTTTGTGTCAGGCTCACAGCCTATACTGTGCCCACTTGCCCAGTGCCACCACTCATATCTTGTTTAATAGTAGTATAAGTGTACATTTAAAAAAATAAAAACTTTTTGGACTGTGAAACATCAGTCTGCTTTTTTGTGTCAGGCTCACAAAGTATAATGTGCCCACTTGCCCAGAGACACCACTCATATCTTGTTTAATAGTAGTGTAAGTGTACATTTAAAAACAAAAAAAACTTTTTGCACTGTGAAACATCATTCAGCTTTTTTGTGTCAGGCTCACAGCTTATACTGGGCTTACTTGCACAGTGCCACCACTCATATCTTGTTTAATAGTAGTGTAAGTGTACATTTAAAAAAATAATAACTTTTTGGACTGTGAAATATCAGTCTGCTTTCTTGTGTCAGGCTCACAGCGTATACTGTGCCCACTTGCCCAGTGCCACCACTCATACCTTGTTTAATAGTAGTGTAAGTGTACATTTAAAAACAAAAAACTTTTGGACTGTGAAACATCAGTCTTCTTTTTTTGTGTCAGGCTCACAGCGTATACTGTGCCCAGTTGCCCATTGCCACCACTCATATCTTGTTTAATAGTAATGTAAGTGTACATTTAAAAAAAAAAAATGTTTGGACTGTGAAACATCAGTCTGCTTTTTTGTGTCAGGCTCACAGCATATACTGTGCCCACTTGCCCAGTGCCACCACTCATATCTTGTTTAATAGTAGTGTAAGTGTACATTTAAAAAAATAAAAACTTTTTGGACTGTGAAACATCAGTCTGCTTTTTTGTGTCAGGCTCACAGCGTATACTGTGCCCACTTGCCCAGTGCCACCACTCATATCTTGTTTAATAGTAGTGTAAGTGTACATTTAAAAAAATAATAACTTTTTGGACTGTGAAACATCAGTCTGCTTTTTTGTTTCAGGCTCAAAGCGTATACTGTGCCCACTTGCCCAGTGCCAGCACTCATATCTTGTTTAATAGTAGTGTAAGTGTACATTTAAAAAAATAAATACTTTTTGGACTGTGAAATATCAGTCTGCTTTTTTTGTGTCAGGCTCACAGCGTATACTGTGCCCACTTGCCCAGTGCCACCACTCATATCTTGTTTAATAGTAGTGTAAGTGTACATTTAAAAAAAAAACTTTTTGGACTGTGAAACATCAGCTGCTTTTTTGTGTCAGGATCACAGCTTATACTGGGCCAACTTGCCCAGTGCCACCACTCATATCTTGTTTAATAGTATTGTGAATGTACATTTAAAAACAAAAAAAACTTTTTGGACTGTGAAACATCAGTCTGCTTTTTTGTGTCAGGCTCACAGCGTATACTGTGCCCACTTGCCCAGTGCCACCACTCATATCTTGTTTAATAGTAGTGTAAGTGTACATTTAAAAAAAACAACTTTTTGGACTGTGAAACATCAGTCTGCTTTTTTTGTGTCAGGCTCACAGCGTATACTGTGCCCACTTGCCCAGTGCCAGCACTCATATCTTGTTTAATAGTAGTGTAAGTGTACATTTAAAAAAATTAAACTTTTTGGACTGTAAAACATCAGTCTGCTTTTTTGTGTCAGGCTCACAGCTTATACTGGGCCCACTTGCCCAGTGGCACCACTCATATCTTGTTTAATAGTAGTGTAAGTGTAAATTTAAAAAAAACAACTTTTTGGACTGTGAAACATCAGTCTGCTTTTTTTGTGTCAGGCTCACAGCGTATACTGTGCCCACTTGCCCAGTGCCAGCACTCATATCTTGTTTAATAGTAGTGTAAGTGTACATTTAAAAAAAACAACTTTTTGGACTGTGAAACATCAGTCTGCTTTTTTTGTGTCAGGCTCACAGCGTATACTGTGCCCACTTGCCCAGTGCCAGCACTCATATCTTGTTTAATAGTAGTGTAAGTGTACATTTAAAAAAATTAAACTTTTTGGACTGTAAAACATCAGTCTGCTTTTTTGTGTCAGGCTCACAGCTTATACTGGGCCCACTTGCCCAGTGCCACCACTCATATCTTGTTTAATAGTAGTGTACGTGTACATTTAAAAAAAATTAAACTTTTTGGACTGTGAAACATCAGTCTGCTTTTTTGTGTCAGGCTCACAGCGTATACTGTGCCCACTTGCCCAGTGCCACCACTCATATCTTGTTTTATAGTAGTGTAAGTGTACATTTAAAAAAATAATAACTTTTTGGACTGTGAAACATCAGTCTGCTTTTTTGTGTCAGGCTCACAGCGTATACTGTGCCCACTTGCCCAGTGCCAGCACTCATATCTTGTTTAATAGTAGTGTAAGTGTACATTTAAAAAAAATAAAACTTTTTGGACTGTGAAACATCAGTCTGCTTTTTTGTGTCAGGCTCACAGCGTATACTGTGCCCACTTGCCCAGTGCCACCACTCATATCTTGTTTAATAGTAGTGTAAGTGTACATTTAAAAAAATTAAAACTTTTTGGACTGTGAAACATCAGTCTGCTTTTTTGTGTCAGGCTCACAGCGTATACTGTGCCCACTTGCCCAGTGCCACCACTCATATCTTGTTTAATAGTAGTGTAAGTGTACATTTAAAAAAATTATAACTTTTTGGACTGTGAAACATCAGTCTGCTTTTTTGTGTCAGGCTCACAGCGTATACTGTGCCCACTTGCCCAGTGCCACCACTCATATCTTGTTTAATAGTAGTGTAAGTGTACATTTAAAAACAAAAAAACATTTTGGACTGTGAAACATCAGTCTGCTTTTTTGTGTCAGGCTCACAGCTTATGCTGAGCCCACTTGCCCAGTGCCACCACTCATATCTTGTTTAATAGTAGTGTAAGTGTACATTTAAAAAAATTATAACTTTTTGGACTGTGAAACATCAGTCTGCTTTTTTGTGTGAGGCTCACAGCTTATACAGGGCCCACTTGCCCAGTGCCACCACTCATATCTTGTTTAATAGTAGTTTAAGTGTACATTTAAAAACAAAAAAAACTTTTTGGACTGTGAAACATCAGTCTGCTTTCTTGTGTCAGGCTCACAGCTTATACTGGGCCCACTTGCCCAGTGCCACCACTCATATTTTGTTTAATAGTAGTGTAAGTGTACATTTAAAAAAATAAAAACTTTTTGGACTGTGAAACATCAGTCTGCTTTTTTGTGTCAGGCTCACAGCGTATACTGTGCCCACTTGCCCAGTGGCACCACTCATATCTTGTTTAATAGTAGTGTAAGTGTACATTTAAAAAAACCAACTTTTTGGACTGTGAAACATCAGTATGCTTTTTTGTGTCAGGCTCACAGCGTATACTGTGCCCACTTGCCCAGTGCCACCACTCATATCTTGTTTAATAGTAGTGTAAGTGTACATTTAAAAAAAAAAAAAAAAACTTTTTGGACTGTGAAACATCAGTCTGCTTTTTTGTGTCAGGCTCACAGCCTATACTGTGCCCACTTGCCCAGTGCCACCACTCATATCTTGTTTAATAGTAGTATAAGTGTACATTTAAAAAAATAAAAACTTTTTGGACTGTGAAACATCAGTCTGCTTTTTTGTGTCAGGCTCACAAAGTATACTGTGCCCACTTGCCCAGAGACACCACTCATATCTTGTTTAATAGTAGTGTAAGTGTACATTTAAAAACAAAAAAAACTTTTTGCACTGTGAAACATCATTCAGCTTTTTTGTGTCAGGCTCACAGCTTATACTGGGCTTACTTGCACAGTGCCACCACTCATATCTTGTTTAATAGTAGTGTAAGTGTACATTTAAAAAAATAATAACTTTTTGGACTGTGAAATATCAGTCTGCTTTCTTGTGTCAGGCTCACAGCGTATACTGTGCCCACTTGCCCAGTGCCACCACTCATATCTTGTTTAATAGTAGTGTAAGTGTACATTTAAAAAAAAAAAAAAAACTTTTTGGACTGTGAAACATCAGTCTGCTTTTTTGGGTCAGGCTCACAGCCTATACTGTGCCCACTTGCCCAGTGCCAGCACTCATATCTTGTTTAATAGTAGTGTAAGTGTACATTTAAAAAAATTAAAACTTTTTGGACTGTAAAACATCAGTCTGCTTTTTTGTGTCAGGCTCACAGCTTATACTGGGCCCACTTGCCCAGTGCCACCACTCATATCTTGTTTAATAGTAGTGTACGTGTACATTTAAAAAAAATTAAACTTTTTGGACTGTGAAACATCAGTCTGCTTTTTTGTGTCAGGCTCACAGCGTATACTGTGCCCACTTGCCCAGTGCCACCACTCATATCTTGTTTAATAGTAGTGTAAGTGTACATTTAAAAAAATAATAACTTTTTGGACTGTGAAACATCAGTCTGCTTTTTTGTGTCAGGCTCACAGCGTATACTGTGCCCACTTGCCCAGTGCCACCACTCATATCTTGTTTAATAGTAGTGTAAGTGTACATTTAAAAAAATTAAAACTTTTTGGACTGTGAAACATCAGTCTGCTTTTTTGTGTCAGGCTCACAGCGTATACTGTGCCCACTTGCCCAGTGCCACCACTCATATCTTGTTTAATAGTAGTGTAAGTGTACATTTAAAAAAATTAAAACTTTTTGGACTGTGAAACATCAGTCTGCTTTTTTGTGTCAGGCTCACAGCGTATACTGTGCCCACTTGCCCAGTGCCACCACTCATATCTTGTTTAATAGTAGTGTAAGTGTACATTTAAAAAAATAATAACTTTTTGGACTGTGAAACATCAGTCTGCTTTTTTGTGTCAGGCTCACAGCGTATACTGTGCCCACTTGCCCAGTGGCACCACTCATATCTTGTTTAATAGTAGTGTAAGTGTACATTTAAAAACAAAAAAAACTTTTTGGACTGTGAAACATCAGTCTGCTTTTTTGTGTCAGGCTCACAGCGTATACTGTGCCCACTTGCCCAGTGCCACCACTCATATCTTGTTTAATAGTAATGTAAGTGTACATTTAAAAAAAACTTTTTGGACTGTGAAACATCAGTCTGCTTTTTTGTGTCAGGCTCACAGCATATACTGTGCCCACTTGCCCAGTGCCACCACTCATATCTTGTTTAATAGTAGTGTAAGTGTACATTTAAAAAAATAAAAACGTTTTGGACTGTGAAACATCAGTCTGCTTTTTTGTGTCAGGCTCACAGCGTATACTGTGCAAACTTGCCCAGTGCAACCACTCATATCTTGTTTAATAGTAGTGTAAGTGTACATTTAAAAACAAAAACAACTTTTTGGCACTGTGAAACATCAGTCTGCTTTTTTGTGTCAGGCTCACAGCTTATACTGGGCCCACTTGCCCAGTGCCACCACTCATATCTTGTTTAATAGTAGTGTAAGTGTACATTTAAAAAAATTAAAACTTTTTGGACTGTGAAACATCAGTCTGCTTTTTTGTGTCAGGCTCAATGCGTATACTGTGCCCACTTGCCCAGTGCCACCACTCATATCTTGTTTAATAGTAGTGTAAGTGTACATTTAAAAAAAAAAAAACTTTTTGGACTGTGAAACATCAGTCTGCTTTTTTGTGTCAGGCTCACAGCTTATGCTGAGCCCACTTGCCCAGTGCCACCACTCATATCTTGTTTAATAGTAGTGTAAGTGTACATTTAAAAAAATAAATACTTTTTGGACTGTGAAACATCATTCTGCTTTTTTTGTGTCAGGCTCACAGCGTATACTGTGTCCATTTGCCCAGTGCCACCACTCATATCTTGTTTAATAGTAGTGTAAGTGTACATTTAAAAAAATAAAAACTTTTTGGACTGTGAAACATCAGTCTGCTTTTTTTGTGTCAGGCTCACAGCGTATACTGTGTCCATTTGCCCAGTGCCACCACTCATATCTTGTTTAATAGTAGTGTAAGTGTACATTTAAAAAAATAAAAACTTATTGGACTGTGAAACATCAGTGTGCTTTTTTGTGTCAGGCTCACAGCGTATACTGTGCCCACTTGCCCAGTGCCACCACTCATATCCGGTGTAACAGTAGTGTAAATTTAAAAACAAAAAACTTTTTGGACTGTAAAACATCAGTCTGCTTTTTTGTGCCAGGCTCACAGCTTATACTGTGCCCACTTGCCCAGTGGCACCACTCATATCTTGTTTAATAGTAGTGTAAGTGTACATTTTAAAAAAACAACTTTTTGGACTGTGAAACATCAGTCTGCTTTTTTTGTGTCAGGCTCACAGCGTATACTGTGCCCACTTGCCCAGTGCCAGCACTCATATCTTGTTTAATAGTAGTGTAAGTGTACATTTAAAAAAATTAAACTTTTTGGACTGTAAAACATCAGTCTGCTTTTTTGTGTAAGGCTCACAGCTTATACTGGGCCCACTTGCCCAGTGCCACCACTCATATCTTGTTTAATAGTAGTGTACGTGTACATTTAAAAAAAATTAAACTTTTTGGACTGTGAAACATCAGTCTGCTTTTTTGTGTCAGGCTCACAGCGTATACTGTGCCCACTTGCCCAGTGCCACCACTCATATCTTGTTTAATAGTAGTGTAAGTGTACATTTAAAAAAATAATAACTTTTTGGACTGTGAAACATTAGTCTGCTTTTTTGTGTCAGGCTCACAGCGTATACTGTGCCCACTTGCCCAGTGCCACCACTCATATCTTGTTTAATAGTAGTGTAAGTGTACATTTAAAAAAATTAAAACTTTTTGGACTGTGAAACATCAGTCTGCTTTTTTGTGTCAGGCTCACAGCGTATACTGTGCCCACTTGCCCAGTGCCACCACTCATATCTTGTTTAATAGTAGTGTAAGTGTACTTTTAAAAAAATTAAAACTTTTTGGACTGTGAAACATCAGTCTGCTTTTTTGTGTCAGGCTCACAGCGTATACTGTGCCCACTTGCCCAGTGCCACCACTCATATCTTGTTTAATAGTAGTGTAAGTGTACATTTAAAAAAAAAATAACTTTTTGGACTGTGAAACATCAGTCTGCTTTTTTGTGTCAGGCTCACAGCGTATACTGTGCCCACTTGCCCAGTGCCACCACTCATATCTTGTTTAATAGTAGTGTAAGTGTACATTTAAAAACAAAAAAACATTTTGGACTGTGAAACATCAGTCTGCTTTTTTGTGTCAGGCTCACAGCTTATGCTGAGCCCACTTGCCCAGTGCCACCACTCATATCTTGTTTAATAGTAGTGTAAGTGTACATTTAAAAAAATTATAACTTTTTGGACTGTGAAACATCAGTCTGCTTTTTTGTGTGAGGCTCACAGCTTATACAGGGCCCACTTGCCCAGTGCCACCACTCATATCTTGTTTAATAGTTGTTTAAGTGTACATTTAAAAACAAAAAAAACTTTTTGGACTGTGAAACATCAGTCTGCTTTCTTGTGTCAGGCTCACAGCTTATACTGGGCCCACTTGCCCAGTGCCACCACTCATATTTTGTTTAATAGTAGTGTAAGTGTACATTTAAAAAAATAAAAACTTTTTGGACTGTGAAACATCAGTCTGCTTTTTTGTGTCAGGCTCACAGCGTATACTGTGCCCACTTGCCCAGTGGCACCACTCATATCTTGTTTAATAGTAGTGTAAGTGTACATTTAAAAAAACCAACTTTTTGGACTGTGAAACATCAGTATGCTTTTTTGTGTCAGGCTCACAGCGTATACTGTGCCCACTTGCCCAGTGCCACCACTAATATCTTGTTTAATAGTTGTGTAAGTGTACATTTAAAAAAAAAAAAAAACTTTTTGGACTGTGAAACATCAGTCTGCTTTTTTGTGTCAGGCTCACAGCCTATACTGTGCCCACTTGCCCAGTGCCACCACTCATATCTTGTTTAATAGTAGTATAAGTGTACATTTAAAAAAATAAAAACTTTTTGGACTGTGAAACATCAGTCTGCTTTTTTGTGTCAGGCTCACAAAGTATACTGTGCCCACTTGCCCAGAGACACCACTCATATCTTGTTTAATAGTAGTGTAAGTGTACATTTAAAAACAAAAAAAACTTTTTGCACTGTGAAACATCATTCAGCTTTTTTGTGTCAGGCTCACAGCTTATACTGGGCTTACTTGCACAGTGCCACCACTCATATCTTGTTTAATAGTAGTGTAAGTGTACATTTAAAAAAATAATAACTTTTTGGACTGTGAAATATCAGTCTGCTTTCTTGTGTCAGGCTCACAGCGTATACTGTGCCCACTTGCCCAGTGCCACCACTCATACCTTGTTTAATAGTAGTGTAAGTGTACATTTAAAAATAAAAAACTTTTGGACTGTGAAACATCAGTCTGCTTTTTTGTGTCAGGCTCACAGCGTATACTGTGCCCAGTTGCCCATTGCCACCACTCATATCTTGTTTAATAGTAATGTAATTGTACATTTAAAAAAAAAAACTGTTTAGACTGTGAAACATCAGTCTGCTTTTTTGTGTCAGGCTCACAGCATATACTGTGCCCACTTGCCCAGTGCCACCACTCATATCTTGTTTAATAGTAGTGTAAGTGTACATTTAAAAAAATAAAAACTTTTTGGACTGTGAAACATCAGTCTGCTTTTTTGTGTCAGGCTCACAGCGTATACTGTGCCCACTTGCCCAGTGCCACCACTCATATCTTGTTTAATAGTAGTGTAAGTGTACATTTAAAAACAAAAACAACGTTTTTGCACTGTGAAACATCAGTCTGCTTTTTTGTGTCAGGCTCACAGCTTATACTGGGCCCACTTGCCCAGTGCCACCACTCATATCTTGTTTAATAGTAGTGTAAGTGTACATTTAAAAAAAATTAAACTTTTTGGACTGTGAAACATCAGTCTGCTTTTTTGTGTCAGGCTCACAGCGTATACTGTGCCCACTTGCCCAGTGCCACCACTCATATCTTGTTTAATAGTAGTGTAAGTGTACATTTAAAAAAATAATAACTTTTTGGACTGTGAAACATCAGTCTGCTTTTTTGTTTCAGGCTCAAAGCGTATACTGTGCCCACTTGCCCAGTGCCAGCACTCATATCTTGTTTAATAGTAGTGTAAGTGTACATTTAAAAAAATAAATACTTTTTGGACTGTGAAATATCAGTCTGCTTTTTTTGTGTCAGGCTCACAGCGTATACTGTGCCCACTTGCCCAGTGCCACCACTCATATCTTGTTTAATAGTAGTGTAAGTGTACATTTAAAAAAAAAACTTTTTGGACTGTGAAACATCAGTCTGCTTTTTTGTGTCAGGATCACAGCTTATACTGGGCCAACTTGCCCAGTGCCACCACTCATATCTTGTTTAATAGTATTGTGAATGTACATTTAAAAACAAAAAAAACTTTTTGGACTGTGAAACATCAGTCTGCTTTTTTGTGTCAGGCTCACAGCTTATACTGGGCCCACTTGCCCAGTGCCACCACTCATATTTTGTTTAATAGTAGTGTAAGTGTACATTTAAAAACAAAAAAATGGGGGGCGGAGCTAGCAGCCTAGCTGAGTAGTCGCAGGGGAGAAGAGCTCCTGCTTGAAAAGTTGTTTAAAACTCATTTAATATAGCTAAAAGACTTTGAACTACTATTTTATCACAGCAAACTTACTCCCTACATTATTGGATTATAAACTGAGCCCAGAATTACATAAGAGGGTGAGTTTCTAAGGTGTCGCATCGGGACCAGCTATCTTGCAGTCTGTGCCATCTAGCAGTCTGTGTGCAGCGCCTGTATCCTGAGCACAGCTTGTGTACCTACTGACTGCTATCTGTTCCTGGCATCCAGCTCCGGAGGGTCGGGGCTCCGCTCCGGAGCTGCTACATCTACAGCCATTGCATCTCCTCATCACCGCTTGCAGACGCGGTTTTACCCAGCAATTACCTCAACACTGGACTTTGCTAAGGTCCCTTAGCAGCGATCGGTCCCTTCTCTGAGTGGATCTGGAGCAGGGGGGTCGACCCGCAACGAGGAACAGAAGTGGGGCTGAGCGGGTAAGTGATTCCAGCCTTTAGATCCCTAAAGTGTTGTGGCGCGAAAAACCGCCATCTTGCCGTCCCCCTCGCCAGCCTCACAAAGAACGGTGTCAGACTCGACCCCCCTCTACATACCTGATAGTGACTCTGTCCTCCACCCTAAGGGCCGCAACTCCTAATAAAGTTCAGTAAGAGCTCCCAGGGTCAAACGTACCAACATATTTTACGGCACTTCTAACCGCAACCTAGGCCTGGTGGCGTAATAGCAAATACATTCTGCAGCATAGAGGGTAAAACGCTTCCAGGTCCTGGTCCTGCTCCCATCCTGAAAGTTGTTCCCCACTTAACTATTTCGGACTACTGTCTTTGTGAGACCTGTTGGGAAAAAGCTTATCCCCATTCAGCACACATTTGGCATCATATATCCTGCACAGAGTAATAAAACTACAGACTTGGCTGAATAGCTTACAAAATATAAATGCAGGTATAACTGATTTGGATCAGAACTAGCCAAGCTTTGCCAGTTAAAAGAAATTGAAGGAACACAAACAGCACCCATAACAGGGCTATTGGTAGAGCTTAATGAGGTGGATTTGAAATAAAGAGACATAATTGTACAGAACTGCGACAGACAACAAGAATTGCAGTAAATATAAAGACAGAGAGGTGTAGCGTTATCACTATAAAATCTGTTAGCACATGATACCGAACACCACTGAATACAATTGTGCTTTGCTGGCCTCTATCCCCTTCATTTCCTGCTGAACGCTGTGTCAGTAGGTCATACCCCATTACCCCTGCCCGTCTTCGTCCAGTGGGGACAACTGCCCTGGGGTATAGAGGCTGGTGACATTAATTAACTTCCAGTGTATGGGATGGTGGAATGCATGATGACCCATCTACATAGGAAAAAGCCACTGGGAGATGTAATGAGTTAAAGATGTAAAGATGTGTTTTTGAAGTGGTCCAACAATCACACACTGCTCAAGACGAACTACCACAATTATATATGGAACAGTGCTCCTCTCACCTTACACTATTCTTCCCTCATAGCAATAAATAAGCATACTGCCTGAGCATATGGGATGAAGAAAGTGAGGCAGCATTATTAATATATGGAATAAACGCCCCTACTTAGGTAGAGGGGGAGGGTTTTGAAGAACAGTCCCAGAAACACAACCTTTAGTAAATTAAATTGAGTCAAAAGGACTTGGCTCTTGATATTTCCTGATTCTGCAAGATTATCTAGACTGTCTACCTGACCGGGGTAGGGACGACACTGTGAGAGATATTCATTATGTCAACCAGGAAAGGGAACAAGACGGATAAAGGGATGAAGAGCACATCTATGGAGACATTTTTCAAAACGCCCAGAGCCCATAAAGTTAAAGATCTTCTTTTAAATGAAGTGGAGGAGGATCCTGAATCTGAAAATGAGGGAGAACCTGAAGACATGACTCCTGTGACCAAGGCGGATCTAAATGCCTTGGTATCCAAACAGGATATTGCGACCAATTTCGATAAACTCTGGGAAAAGATGGATAGCTTTCAAGAGAAGATTACCAACAGTCTTACTGATATCAAAACTGAAATCTCTGAACTGGGCAATCGGGTAGACTCATTGGAAACAGCAACTGATGAAATGAGTGAAGAAGTAGCTGAAGCAGCCCAAACATTAACAAACCAACAACAAATGATAATGGAGCTAGAAGAGAAAATTGAGGACATCGAAAATAGGAGCAGAAGATCCAATATCCGCCTCAAAGGGGTCCCTGAGACAATTGGAGCAGAAGACTTGCACGACTATCTCCAGCAACTATTTAGGGCAATACTGGGAGCATCAGTTGACTCTGAAGTTCAAATAGAAAGAGCCCATAGGGCCCTTAGGGCTAAGCCCAAACCAGATCAACCCCCGAGATACTTAAGCTCCTGAGATACCCCGATAGAGAAAAAATATTGTCAGCTGCAAGACACAACCCCACGTTTAAATTCCAAGGCAACGTTATTCAGTTTTTTCAAGATTTATGCATCAAGACCCTACAAAGAAGATATACCCTCCGACCACTCACCCTCCTCAGGAAACACCACATTCCATACAGATGGGGTTTCCCCTTTGCCTTGCATGTAGTGAGAAATGGCAGAACTGCCACGATCAAGACCACAGCGGAAATACCTGATATTTGCAAATTTTTGGAGCTGGATCCACCAGAAATTACAGAAAAGGAAGCAACAACAAGCTCTCTGGAACTTTCTCACTCTCAGGCAAAGTCTCAGAGACCGAGATGGAAAAAAGTTACTAAAAAGAAAGCTAAGACTTGAAAACTAGATATAATGAGGGCAGTATCCACTGGAAAGATTTTTACTTTTCTGCTGTAAATTTATAAGACATAGGCAAGGATCATTAACCCCATGACAAAGAGAGGGGTTGAGAGGACACTAAGCCTAAGAGACTGTTGTATGTTCATTAACGTTCATAAGATGCTTTATATTGTGGTTTTTGTTGTGACCATGTACAAAACACACACTGTGGTGGTGTTGGTAAAAGATGACCAGCATACTGTTATATTGTAATATGTTTTTGGTTATGTTAATGTTTATGTTTTTGTTCTTTGGAGTCACGGGATGCCCCACGAGTACGCAGAGCTCATCAATTATAGGTGAATCGCTAAGAGGTTGGGAGAGGTCTCATCAGAAAGAGAACAAGGTACCCTTAGAATACCCAACCACTGGTAAGAAAAGAGTAGTGCACAAATATATGCTTAAGAATGTCATTAGCTAGAATAACATTGCTCTCGCATAAAGCGAGAGGTCTTAACACTGACATAAAAAGAAGGACAGCACTGACTAATTATAGACGACTGAAAGCTACTGTAATTTTCCTCCAGGAGACACATTTCCTGCACTCCACCATTCCCAAATACTGGGCTAGAGACTTTCCACAACAATTCCACTCTACGATAGATTCTAAAAAAAGAGGAGTCTCTATTCTTATACACTCCTCTATACCTTTCACACACAAAGAAACTATAGCAGACAAAGACGGCAGATACCTCCTGGTATCAGGTCAAGTAGGGGGAATAGATATAGTCTTTTGCAACGTGTACGCCCCAAATGAACAACAAGACAAATATTTTCAAAATATATCTCATCTACTAACTGACTGGTCTAGGACACGTATAATCTTAGCAGGAGACTTTAACATAGACATACAATCACTGATGAAACACACAACCAGCCTGCAATCTAAAAAGAAGACTAGACAGAAAGGGGTAGCTAAGAACATAGGGAGGATGCTTGAGCAGCATATGCTGCAGGACACTTGGCAAGTACTTAATGGGGATGCTAGAGACACCACATTCTACTCATCGGCACACAACAGTTACTCGAAGATAGATTATGTGTATACGAGTCAGATACTGCAACCGATATTACAACATATAGATATTCTTCCGTGTGTATGGTCTGACCATTCAATTACTAAACTATGTCTAGGGGACCTATTGGACCCAAAGAGAACAAAATCATGGACTTATGATCCGTCTTGTATTAAAAATCCGCTCGTAAAAGATAAAATTCTTAAGGATCTAGAGGAATATTGGCGGATTAATGTAGATACCACGAGTAACCCTATTATACCATGGGCGGCACATAAAGCAGTGATTAGAGGTATATTAATTAAAGAAAAGACAGCAGCTAGGAGACAACACACCCTACTCCTGACACAATTATACTCGGAGATTACTTCACTAGAGAGGGCACATAGAATAACTAGATCCCAAGCCACATTGACACAATTGCAGAGCACTAAGAATAAGCTACAAACTATATTAAATGAACAATCCGTCAAAGCGGCACACAGACTGAAAACAAACTACTTTATCTTCTCAAATAAACCTGATAGATATCTAGCGAAAAAAATCAGGGATAATTATCAGGCCTTATCAATACCGAGCATACAGAACTCAAAGGGACACATGACATCCCACCCACAGGAAATTGTTGACACATTTGCTCACTTTTATAGCGACTTGTATGATGGGACTAAAGTGCAACACTGCCCTCTGACGGAAAAAGTATTTGATTCTTTTTTACATAAAGCGGACCTGAAGCCAATTTCTGAGGAAGATAGGGAGGCCCTGAACGCTAAAATTACACCTGAGGAGGTACGAGCTGCTATTAAAGATCTTAAACCTAGCAAAGCCCCAGGCCCAGATGGATTCCCAGGGGAATACTATAAAGCTTTTAGAGATATACTATTGCCTCACCTGGTGGTGTTTGCTAACCACATTATGGAAGGGGGAGAAATACCTACAGAACTGCTTCAGGCTAGGATATTGGTGATCCCAAAACAGGGAAAGGACCCCCATTTCTGCGCTAATTATAGACCAATTTCCCTTATCAACCAGGACCTTAAAATAGTTACTAAAATACTAGCTAATAGACTGAAACACATCCTGCCCTCAATCATACACCCTGATCAAGTTGGATTTATTAAGGACAGGGAGGCCCCCGACAATATACGTAGAATGGTGTCGGTTATTGACTTTCTTCGAGACAAAGGGATGCCTTCTCTGATCCTATCTTTGGATGCGGAGAAGGCATTCGACCGAGTTGACTGGAAATATATGTTGAGTGTGCTGTCACTAATAGGTTTTGAGGGACGGTTTGTGAAGGCCATTAAGGGATTATATTCGACACCCACGGCACAGGTTAGAGCAATCGGACACCAATCTGAGACTATACATATACTTAACGGTACACGACAGGGATGCCCCTTATCACCCTTAATCTTTGCGCTATGCATAGAACCCTTAGCTGCATATATACGTAATTGTCCTGATATCTGGGGACTGGAAGTAGGGAAGATACATCATAAAATTACCTTATTTGCAGACGACGTGTTGCTCACCATTACGAAACCGCTCATCTCGTTGCCACACGTATATCATGCCATACAATTATTCTCCCAGATATCGGGGTATAAAATTAACGCAGACAAATGCGAAGCACTCCCCCTATCGTTGCCTAAACATACCATGAAGGCAATTGAATCAAATTTTGACTTCAAATGGGTATTAGACGGGCTCAAATACCTAGGGATAAAGCTGACTACCCACTCTTCTAAATTGTATGCTGCAAATTATTTTCCCCTTTACAAAGCAATTAGGTCAGACTTAGGAAGGTGGAGGAAAATGGGATTCTCCTGGTATGGAAGGTTATCTGCTGTCAAGATGACGATTCTACCCAGAATCCTCTATCTGTTCAGGGTCCTCCCAATTAAAGTTATCAGTTCAGACTTAGAGAATCTCCAAAAAGACATACACAGATTTCTGAGGGATAATAAACACCCGAGGATCCCACACCAACTCCTGACAAGACATAGACAGTTGGGGGGGGGGGTGGGTGCCCCTAATTTGCACGATTATTACACAGCAGCTAGACTAGCGCAAAATTCAATGCTTGGGAGAAGACAAAAAGATGTTCTCTGGCCTGCCTTGGAGGCTGCTATGGGGGGAATGGAGGGACCCGAAGATATTCTCTGGGGTAACATAAAGAATAAGGACTCAGAGATCTATCATAATAAATCCACAAAATTGGCCAAACAACAATGGACCAAGATACAGCGGATAGGGAAACTGATGCCTAGACAAACCCTGATAATACCACTAAAATACTTGATAAATGAAGAGTTTCTATACCATATCAAAAAATGGGAAAATAAAGGCTTATACAGGGTGGCAGATATATATTCACAAGGCAAATTACTGACCTTCACACAGCTTAGACAGAAGCTAGAACCTATTCAGATACACTGGTTCCTCTACTTACAGATCACATCAGCTATACAAACATATATCAGTAAGACCACAATACACAGTCAAAAAACGACTCTCGAAAATTTATGTTTAGCAATCAACAGACCCAAGAAAGCAATATCTAGATTATACATATCACTACAGGAAACTAAATATACGACTAAATCTACATTGCTACTAAAATGGGAGGAAGATATTGCTAGAGAACATACGATTGATGACTGGAATGATATATTTCATTACGCTAGTAAGGGCCTCATTAGTGCAGACCTCAGAGAGAATGTACTGAAGACAACCTTTAGATGGTACTTAACACCAATGAAAACATCTCATATGACATTAGGAAACTCTAGATACTGTTATAGGGGTTGTAAAGTTAGGGGGTCATATCTTCACATGTGGTGGGACTGCCCTAGAGTCCAAAACATTTGGGGGAAATTGTCTTTAATGCTCAGCACCCTGTTAAACGAAAGGATTTCTCTTACACCAGCCCAGGCGCTGATGCATGAGACACTCCCGAGACTAAACGCACATATAAACACTTTCATTAGAATCCTATGTACCACCACAAGAATAGCTATAGCTAAATATTGGAAAAATGAGGCGCCAACATGGACAGAGGTCCTCAACAGAATACAGATGGTTTATTCGTTGTACGAGACAGCAGCATTTATTCAAGACACAGGGCCTACATTCCAGAAGATCTGGTTTTACTGGATAACCAGGGAAGGTGAAGGGGCAGGGTAGGGGAGAGGGATGAGAATTTCTTGGAGGCAGACAGTGACTGACTTGATATAGGAGACTACCCAACAAAAGGAAATTTGATGAGAGAGCTACTAATAGCCATATAAATAGGTACTAGGTTGGGGGGCACCCGTGACTCCATGAGTTTGATTTGTTGCAATACAGGAGTTATTGAGTTATGTTTATTTGTTCTATTTAGATAAATGATATTACTGAAATTACAAGAATATTACTCCCCAAGATTATATACTTCCAATATGAACTACAATAGCCAAGGACATATAAAAGAAGTAATTGAGGGAAAAATATGAAAATGAGAGAAACCTCCATAGGCTTTGAGATAGACTGCAGCAAAGGTAGTAGATTAGCTTGACTGTTGATATTTTATAATTAAATGATTAAGGCCAAAGTTAGAAAGTTTCAATTGCAAACCTGCTCAAGGAATGGTCCCTAGGCGAGTACTATGAGTTCCTTAGAATACAATTATGAGTAAGGTAATAGCTACTCTGCTGCTGTAAGCTCTTTGTAATTTTTTTTTTTTTATGAATCTTGTGCTTTTTCTTTTGTCTTTCTCATTGTATGTCACATGTAATGTATCAGTTGTAAATGGAGGAGGTTTGTGGTTTAATAAAAAATATTTTATCTAAAAACAAAAAAACTTTTTGGACTGTGAAACATCAGTCTGCTTTCTTGTGTCAGGCTCACAGGTTATACTGGGCCCACTTGCCCAGTGCCACCACTCATATTTTGTTTAATAGTAGTGTAAGTGTACATTTAAAAAAATAAAAACTTTTTGGACTGTGAAACATCAGTCTGCTTTTTTGTGTCAGGCTCACAGCGTATACTGTGCCCACTTGCCCAGTGGCACCACTCATATCTTGTTTAATAGTAGTGTAAGTGTACATTTTAAAAAAACAACTTTTTGGACTGTGAAACATCAGTCTGCTTTTTTGTGTCAGGCTCACAGCGTATACTGTGCCCACTTGCCCAGTGGCACCACTCATATCTTGTTTAATAGTAGTGTAAGTGTACATTTTAAAAAAACAACTTTTTGGACTGTGAAACATCAGTCTGCTTTTTTGTGTCAGGCTCACAGCGTATACTGTGCCCACTTGCCCAGTGCCAGCACTAATATCTTGTTTAATAGTAGTGTAAGTGTACATTTAAAAAAATTAAAACTTTTTGGACTGTGAAACATCAGTCTGCTTTTTTGTGTCAGGCTCACAGCGTATACTGTGCCCACTTGCCCAGTGCCACCACTCATATCTTGTTTAATAGTAGTGTAAGTGTACATTTAAAAAAATAATAACTTTTTGGACTGTGAAACATCAGTCTGCTTTTTTGTGTCAGGCTCACAGCTTATACTGGGCCCAATTGCCCAGTGCCACCACTCATATCTTGTTTAATAGTACTGTAAGTGTACATTTAAAAAAATTAAAACTTTTTGGACTGGGAAACATCAGTCTGCTTTTTTGTGTCAGGCTCACAGCGTATACTGTGCCCACTTGCCCAGTGCCACCACTCATATCTTGTTTAATAGTAGTGTAAGTGTACATTTAAAAAAATAATAACTTTTTGGACTGTGAAACATCAGTCTGCTTTTTTGTGTCAGGCTCACAGCGTATACTGTGCCCACTTGCCCAGTGCCACCACACATATCTTGTTTAATAGTAGTATAAGTGTACATTTTAAAAAAAAAAAACTTTTTGGACTGTGAAACATCAGTCTGCTTTTTTGTGTCTGGCTCACAGCTTATACTGGGCCCACTTGCACAGTGCCACCACTTATATCTTGTTTAATAGTAGTGTAAGTGTACATTTAAAAATATTAAAACTTTTTGGACTGTGAAACATCAGTCTGCTTTTTTGTGTCAGGCTCACAGCGTATACTGTGCCCACTTGCCCAGTGCCACCACTCATATCTTGTTTAATAGTAGTGTAAGTGTACATTTAAAAAAAGAATAACTTTTTGGACTGTGAAACATCAGTCTGCTTTTTTGTGTCAGGCTCAAAGCGTATACTGTGCCCACTTGCCCAGTGCCACCACTCATATCTGGTGTAACAGTAGTGTAAATTTAAAAAAAAAAAAAATTTTGGACTGTGAAACATCAGTCTGCTTTTTTGTGTCAGGCTCACAGTGTATACTGTGCCCACTTGCCCACTGGCAGAACTCATATCTTGTTTAATAGTAGTGTAAGTGTACATATAAAAAAAACAACTTTTTGGACTGTGAAACATCAGTATGCTTTTTTGTGTCAGGCTCACAGCGTATACTGTGCCCACTTGCCCAGTGCCACCACTCATATCTTGTTTAATAGTAGTGTAAGTGTACATTTAAAAAAAACAAAAACTTTTTGGACTGTGAAACATCAGTCTGCTTTTTTGTGTCAGGCTCACAGCCTATACTGTGCCCACTTGCCCAGTGCCACCACTCATATCTTGTTTAATAGTAGTATAAGTGTACATTTAAAAAAATAAAAACTTTTTGGACTGTGAAACATCAGTCTGCTTTTTTGTGTCAGGCTCACAAAGTATACTGTGCCACTTGCCCAGAGACACCACTCATATCTTGTTTAATAGTCGTGTAAGTGTACATTTAAAAACAAAAAAAACTTTTTGCACTGTGAAACATCATTCTGCTTTTTTGTGTCAGTCTCACAGCTTATACTGGGCCCTACTTGCACAGTGCCACCACTCATATCTTGTTTAATAGTAGTGTAAGTGTACATTTAAAAAAATAATAACTTTTTGGACTGTGAAACATCAGTCTGCTTTTTTGTGTCAGGCTCAAAGAGTATACTGTGCCCACTTGCCCAGTGCCACCACTCATACCTTGTTTAATAGTAGTGTAAGTGTACATTTAAAAACAAAAAACTTTTTGGACTGTGAAACATCAGTCTGCTTTTTTGTGTCAGGCTCACAGCGTATACTGTGCCCAGTTGCCCAGTGCCACCACTCATATCTTGTTTAATAGTAATGTAAGTGTACATTTAAAAAAAAAAAAACTTTTTGGACTGTGAAACATCAGTCTGCTTTTTTGTGTCAGGCTCACAGCATATACTGTGCCCACTTGCCCAGTGCCACCACTCATATCTTGTTTAATAGTAGTGTAAGTGTACATTTAAAAAATAAAAACTTTTTGGACTGTGAAACATCAGTCTGCTTTTTTGTGTCAGGCTCACAGCGTATACTGTGCCCACTTGCCCAGTGCCACCACTCATATCTTGTTTAATAGTAGTGTAAGTGTACATTTAAAAACAAAAACAACGTTTTTGCACTGTGAAACATCAGTCTGCTTTTTTGTGTCAGGCTCACAGCTTATACTGGGCCCACTTGCCCAGTGCCACCACTCATATCTTGTTTAATAGTAGTGTAAGTGTACATTTAAAAAAATTAAAACTTTTTGGACTGTGAAACATCAGTCTGCTTTTTTGTGTCAGGCTCACAGCGTATACTGTGCCCACTTGCCCAGTGCCAGCACTCATATCTTGTTTAATAGTAGTGTAAGTGTACATTTAAAAAATAAATACTTTTTGGACTGTGAAACATCAGTCTGCTTTTTTGTGTGAGGCTCACAGCTTATACTGGGCCCACTTGCCCAGTGCCACCACTCATATTTTGTTTAATAGTAGTGTAAGTGTACAGTAAAAAAATAAAAACTTTTTGGACTGTGAAACATCAGTCTGCTTTTTTGTGTCAGGCTTGCAGCGTATACTCTGCCCACTTGCCCAGTGCCCCCACTCATATCTGGTGTAACAGTAGTGTAAATTTAAAAACAAAAACATTTTTGGACTGTGAAACATCAGTCTGCTTTTTTGTGTCAGGCTCACAGCGTATACTGTACCCACTTGCCCAGTGGCACCACTCATATCTTGTTTAATAGTAGTGTAAGTGTACATTTTAAAAAAACAACTTTTTGGACTGTGAAACATCAGTCTGCTTTTTTGTGTCAGGCTCACAGCATATACTGTGCCCACTTGCCCAGTGCCACAACTCATATCTTGTTTAATAGTAGTGTAAGTGTACATTTAAAAAAATAAAAACTTTTTGGACTGTGAAACATCAGTCTGCTTTTTTGTGTCAGGCTCAAAGTGTATACTGTGCCCACTTGCCCAGTGCCACCACTCATGTCTTGTTTAATAGTAGTGTAAGTGTACATTTAAAAACAAAAACAACGTTTTTGCACTGTGAAACATCAGTCTGCTTTTTTGTGTCAGGCTCACAGCTTATACTGGGCCCACTTGCCCAGTGCCACCACTCATATCTTGTTTAATAGTAGTGTAAGTGTACATTTAAAAAAAATAAAACTTTTTGGACTGTGAAACATCAGTCTGCTTTTTTGTGTCAGGCTCACAGCGTATACTGTGCCCACTTGCCCAGTGCCACCACTCATATCTTGTTTAATAGTAGTGTAAGTGTACATTTAAAAAAATAATAACTTTTTGGACTGTGAAACATCAGTCTGCTTTTTTGTGTCAGGCTCACAGCGTATACTGTGCCCACTTGCCCAGTGCCAGCACTCATATCTTGTTTAATAGTAGTGTAAGTGTACATTTAAAAAAATAAATACTTTTTGGACTGTGAAACATCAGTCTGCTTTTTTTGTGTCAGGCTCAAAGCGTATACTGTGCCCACTTGCCCAGTGCCACCACTCATATCTTGTTTAATAGTAGTGTAAGTGTACATTTAAAAAAATAAAAACTTTTTGGACTGTGAAACATCAGTCTGCTTTTTTGTGTCAGGCTCACAGCTTATACTGGGCCCACTTACCCAGTGCCACCACTCATATCTTGTTTAATA